>NW_021319479.1:305799-402285 GCF_001605985.2 Dendrobium catenatum
CCACCCCTTGGTTTGCTTTTGGACTTATTATAGGGTCTAACAACCTTCACAAATATTATAGGGGGTATTTATAGGAGAGTAAAAGTTGAGTGGATGGTCTAGATATTACAAACCAAGCCTAGGCCATGCATTTTAGTTAGGGACTAACTAATGGGAGCAATAGGAAGGTTATAGAGATTTTGAAAGAACATGGATATTTGTTGAGCAAGATAGGATTAAAAAAGACATTGTGGAGAGATTGTTTTGATTATTTCCATATCAACAACCCATGTGGTATAAGATGGTCTGGCCATGTGCAATGAAGCTTCTAGAGCCCAACCATTTGCATTCTCAAGCTAATTTGAGATGGGTTGGTTTGGATCTCCGTTTAATTGGTTTTAGGATGCCTGGTTCAAACCATACTTTTAACCCAATAAAATCACAAGTTCAAAATATTGGGGGTGTTCATAATATTAATAATCTCTAGCTACAAATAAAATTTAGAATTTATTTTGCTAAGTGTGATGATTTAGACCAAGTAAACCTAAATTTTAGCACTTGGCTTGGTTAAACCATATAAGCCCAAGGATTGAAGATTTTTTTAGAGACTGACAGTCCAAGATAAGTAAGGGTGTTTGCCAATCATCAAAACATAGTTCATAGACCTGAATTTGCAACAGGACCATACTCTTTTCACAGGTAGAGAAATTTTTTAACTCCTTTTCACCATCGTGAGGAAGAGAACCATCACTCTTTTTTCACACTATTGATGAGTTAGAGAACCAACATTCACTTTCACCTTCCTTGATAAGGTGGAGTAGTAGGGTCCTTTGACATCAAAGAGATCTTGGTTCTTCCCAAAACTTCCGTCAAGAAAACCTTAAATATGATGGTACTAAGGTTTAAGCTTAGTGAAGCAACCATGTGAAACCCCCTCCACACTCTCTTGAAACAAACAAGGATCTCCTCTTTTTCAAACTCCACCCTTTCCTCTCTCCCTTTCAAGGTTATCTCTTCAAGTTTTGTCCAGAAGAATGGAGACTCAATGCATGCCTAAGATACTTTTTTTTTTGGCTAAAACCCACAGAGGGGCCTACACTTTAATATAAAAAAAGGATTACAAAGTCTTTAAGGGAGTTGATCAGGTCACGGATGCTTGAACGAGCTACAATAAAAAGTAAAAATAAAAATAAAAAAATGTAGGAGCCGAAAGTCTCCACTAATCAAAATTATAATAGAACCTAATAACATACTACTGATGCTATAGATAAGTATCCAAAAAAGAAATATGTAGTAAGAGAATGGAAACACGGTCTTTCTGCAAAAATGGATGATGAGAGCCTTAATCATCTTCCCCTGCAAAATAGGAAGGCCGTAAAACAAAAGGTTATGACACAAAATTTTATAGCTAAGGCAAGAAAATTTGTATAAATTTAAGCTAGAACAACAAATAAAATGAAAGGGGTCACTAAGTAAAAGAGGATCCAAGACAAAGTAACATTAAAAGTAAAAATGGTAATAGAGACTTATAGAGCTCAGGATTAAATTAATACACAAAGCCTCATTAAGGTAATCTCAAGCCACTCAATCCTACCCTCAGAAGAAAACAACACCCAACAATCTATGAAACCCGAATAGCAAGGATTACCACCATAGATAAGCCAAGATAACAACATCAGGTTACACCCATACCCAGCCTGAAGGCACAGCATCACACTATGAAATACAACAAACCCAAACAACACAGGTTAAGGTCACCCAGAAGACAGCTCCACACATCATGGATATAAAAAAACCAAGCCCGTAGGCACTCCAACATAGACCATGATATAAAAGCCAATCCAAAGTCCTAGGTAACAAAGAATACAAGAAAAAGAACCCATAAAACCAACCAAACTCTCACAAAAACCAACAGCCAAACAATGTAGCAGCCTGAAGGTAGGACAGCACCAATGGGAAATATCATCCACCACAACACCAGTGCAATCATAGCTCAAGTCTATATCCACCAAGACAAAAGCTAAATTGCATAACACTGAGAAAAGCCAATATAAGAAAGAGAACATAACACAAAAATCCTAAAGGCCATCAAAGGACCAACTCCAAATGCTAAAAGAGCAAACTATAGGCCCAAAAAGAAAGGTAATAATCAAATCAAACAACCACCAATCATAACAACAATTAGATAACTAGAACCAACACATAACCCTCAAAGAAGAATGGAGATCAAAGTGAAGATCCCTAGCAACAAAAGCTGAAGCACCAAATATTACTAACAGAAATAAAAGAAGTTAAAAGAATTGAAAATAAATAATAAAGATCTACAGTAACCCCCACAACACCACAGGATAGCCAAAGAAAGTAGACACATACGATCCAATTAAGTAATAACATAGAGGAAACCAAGCTTATCCATCCAAATTAAACATTTTAAGAGCAACAGGAATGATAGCCTCAATGAAATCATTAAAATCCTCAAGATTACAACCCCAATTAGCAAGCTAAGAAGCACATGCATTACCCTCCTTGCAAATATGATGAAAAGAGAAATTCATAAAAACCAAGAGATTTTTAATTTCCCAAACATCATAAAAAAGATTAGGAGAGCAGCACCTATCCTCCACCGTATTTAAAATTTGAAATCAGAATCAGAATCCATCTCAATAATAGTGTTAGGAAGGTTAAGGGAGAAGCAAACCTTAAGACCATATAGAATGGACAAAATAATTGCAATAACATAATTACCACTACGAATAAGTCTAGCAAAAGTCATAACTAATTTACCCATCAAAGAGCCACTCCTAGCACCCGTAGTATTTAATTTAAAAAAATAATAGTAGGTTTGAGCCATTAACTTATGTTAACCTTAGAAGCAGTAGGTAAGCCCTCCAAATTTAGACCGAGCACATTACCAACAAAATAATAGTTTTTAAAGTTCTTCAAGGATAGTAAATTAACAACAAAAAGAAACAAAATCTTATCTTTAACCTTTTGAATAACCTTCTGAAGATTCATCTGAATACCATTAAAGAGAGAATTATTCTTCTCTAACCACAAAAACCAAAGAATGAGAGAAGGAATAAAATTACCAATTTTCCCTTTAGAATTGATAAACCAAGACTTAAGCATAGATTTAATAGACATATGAGCATTCAAACAATTTAACTGAAGCAAATCATCAAAATAAACCCATGTTTTCATTTCAATCGGTCTAGAAATAAAAACATTATGCATATTTTTGATATGGTAACAATATTAGAATTTGGAGGGTAACATAAAACCTTTTTTTGTTGAAATTATCATCAGTGGGATTAAATCTATTAAGAATTCTCCAAATAAAAATAAAGACAATAGTAGTACTAGTCTTATGCCAAATCAAAGAGAAAATATTATCACTATTACCACGGGCTCTGAAAGTATGCCAAGCCTTTTTTAATTGGAAGCCACGATCACTAGATAAATTACTTAAGATAATGTCCTACAAATCAGTATTGATAGGGAAGTTAAGAATTTGATGAACAATAAAATAAGGAACATCATTACATAGTTTTTCATAGTCCCAACAATTATTAGTGAAGAAAGCATTAACATTAATAGAAGAAATAGAAGATGAGATCAAGATAGAATCAAAAGACTGTTTACCTAACCAACAATCTTGACAAAAGAAAGGATTACCTTCACCAAGGCCCCACGAAATGTAAGGCTCAACCTCCCATTTAACCTTACAAAGTATTTGCCACACTCTAGAGTCACCCAGCTTAAAAAAAACAAGTAGTAGGATGTTTTCCAACACAGTACTTGTAGGAGATAAAACCCAAAGGCTCATTTTAGCGCAAAAATTATACCATTTATATTGGTGTCTATCAATAGATAGAGAACACAAAACACTTTTTGGTAAAGTAATCCTACCACAAAAGCTAAGAAAATTAGAATCCCAAAATAAAACTTTATTTTCCATAGAGGTAATATGATCACCAAAAAAAGAGTTTTCCTTCTACCCTTAAAATAAGGAATACCAACATATTTATTGGGTAATTAACCATGACTAAAACTAGTCAAGTCTTAGAGGGCCAAAAAATGGTTATTAGAAATGTTCTTAGAAGCAATATAACAACTTTTATTTTTGTTAAAGAATAAACCACTTATCAACTCAAATTGGATAAAAAAAATCATAGGCTTTTAAATTCTATTTGTAGAAGCATTGGTAAAAACAATAAAGTTATCCACCAAACATAAATGAGAGATGGGAAAATCACTCAAAGTTTTAAAGTAAAGATTAGGATTATTCTCAAAAAGATTGGTAAGGCCTCTAGATAAAAATTTATTAGCTATGATAATAAGGGCAATAGATATAGTATCTCCTTGCCTTAAGCCATGAGAAGAATTAAACAAACCATTAGTAGAGCCATTCACAATAATAGAGAAATAAAAACCTTCAATACAGTTCTTTAAAAAGCTTAATAAAAATAGAATTAAAACCAAAACATTCCAAAATCTGAAAAATTAAGGACCAGTCAAAATTGTCATAAGCTTTAGCAATATCAATATTTAAACAAATTCATCCCTCTAACTCTTGAAAGTTTGTTAGGGATGTTAGGCCCTTATGAACTAGTCCAAAGGCTAACCAAGAGGGGGGGGGGGGTGAATTGGTATTTTAAAAATCTTTCAATCTTGATATTTATAGTTGTTCAATCAACACACCATACGTCCACTCCGTGGAGGCGACCTCTGAGTATTGCACTAAACTCAGTGTCTCTCCTTTTTCCCGCATAGCAAGGTGGAGAAGCCTTTGCAAACCTCCTTTCCACCAACCCATGTGAGGCAGAGAGCCCAACTCCTTTTTCTTCCTCCAGAAGCAGGCAAAAAACCTAACTCCTTTTGCTTCCTCATAAAGCAGGAATAGAACCTTAATCAGATTATAAAGTTTACCTCTTTAGAACTCCCAAGGAACTAATGGCGATGACTGGAGAAGACGATGATGGATCATTGCTTGGAGAAACCTTTCTGAACTAACTCATAAACTCCCCCTCACAAGATCCTCTCTCACTCTCTCTCTCCCTTGCGCTCCTCCTCTTAGCTCTCTCAGGTCAAAATAACTACAAAAGATGTTTTAAAGGGTAGAACAAGTGGTGTTAAATAGAAGTGCTTTGGAATAGCTCATTAATTGTAACTAACTGACTCTATCATTCAGGATGATATACATATCGTCATGTACGATTAGTGCGAATTAAGCTGAATCAACTGGGATGATTTAGGATGATTAGAAGGTTTTTATTAATATTGTCCAGGCTGATATAACATCATCCTGTATAATTAGTAACAAAGAATAAAAATCATCCAGACAATCATAATGAATGGATGTTTAGACGCTAGAAAAATGGCTTGATTGTCTAGGCTAATCTCACAATCATCTCAGATGATTAGTTCAAATTTGTGAAAATCATCCAGAGCATTGCCATGAATAGAAGGTGGCCGATGTTAATCTTCCAGGAAAAACTAATATTTTTTGAACTGATCGTTCTAGCTGATCCTACGATCGTCCAGGATAATATGATCAAGTCAATCAAACCTTAATTACTTTCCTTAATTAATAGATTATTTTAGGTATAATTTTGTTGCATCATCCAAGATGATGTTTTGCATGATGTCCTGGACAATGTCCAAAAATAAATAATTACTAAATAGATTTGGTGGCTGATTATTTCTAATTTGAGTCTATTATCCCAACCGATGCAAATATTATCCACGACAATGTCCTTAATGATGGCTACCTTAATAAGGATTCCTTAATTAGGATTTTTATTTTTAACTGATCATCCATGGTGATATTTAGATCGTCTCGAACGATGTGACCAAAATTAGAGAACTCTCAAACAGACATAAAAATTCTCCCAAGTGTGTGTGTGCAAGGTTACTTATCAGCAGGAACCACATCATTTACAATAGACTCAAGAAAGGAAAAAAGTTTACAAACTGACTCAGACCTACTATATCCGATCTTGAACTGGTTCAAATTACAGTATTGATTTTGTGGACCTAAAATGTTAGTAGGCAAGGCAGTCGTAGAGAAATAGAAGTGTTTATTATCATAAAAATTCTATTTATTAAATCAAATAAGCAATAGCCTCCCCATTTTTGATGATGGTAAGCACAAAAAATAATCCAAGCAGTTAAGGCAATTCAATGGTAATAGTGTGAAGAAAAAGACACAAATCAACTATCCAATAAAAGAATCGAAGTACAAAGCAAACAATATAACTAACTACTCCCCCTTTTGACATCACAAAAAGGGGGAGGAAAGTAGAACAAAAACAAGGAAGAGACTAAAAAAAATAGACACAAACTATAATAAAAACAACATAAAAAGAACTAATGAAAAGACGGCCCCTGATCATTTGAAGGAGGTGGTGGTGGTGGTGAGTGAAAGTAGCTTGAAAGAGTTGTGAACTATTCTCCAAACCAGGTCATTTCCATATCATGTTGTTGTTGTTGGTGTGCCATCTATGAGTCAAAGCGGGCTAAGTCCTCAGCATGTTGCTTCTTTTGTGTAGCAACATAAGTCTCAAATCATGCCTTCCACTAGTCGAATCGCTCTACTAGCTCATCTAGCCAAGAGTGCTGACAAAGCAGAGCAGGTGCAAGAATAGATGCGGGAGCCTCGTCCTCTTCAGCTCCATCAGCTTCCTCGTGCCCCGGGTGGAAACGAGTACTATGAAGAACATGGAAGGAGTTATTGGAGTAGAAGGCAGGATAGAAGTTTGGTGGAGCAGGATATTGGAGGTTATATTTTGATTCTAGGACATATGCAATGATATTTCTTAGGGAAAGATTTGGCTTCCTCCTATGTCCTAGGCCTCGAAGAGTAGTCAAATGTTCAATGTAGCAAAAGATCAAATAAGTGGAATTAAATTTGTGATGGGAAAAAATGTAAAAAGTGGTGATCAAAATAAGAGGAGTGATATGGATGCGATCACCAGCTTTTGGAAGTATTGAGGTGTGAAGGACATGCTGGATTATCCTAGCATCTTTGAGTAATGTGCTGGACTCTCCAAAAAGAAAGAGAGCATTGGTGTTTTGAAGAAAGTGGTTGGAGAGACAAAAAACAAAACAAAAAAGAATAAGTAATTTTATCATTTTTTTAATTTTTGATTTTTTTTATTTAAAAATAAGGAATGAATATGATAAAATCTCCAAGTGATTAAATTTAAGGACTTGTATGACCAATGAGTTAACATCATCGAAATCTGAAAACAATAGAATATCCGATCCTGTTAACCCTAGCTCGGACTTTTATCAAAGAAAAATCATCTTTTAAAAATAAGAGACGTAACTCAGAACAAAATAATTGTATAAGAAAAAGGATATTCGTTCAAGACTTGGTTCTAGAGAAATATCTTATAGAATAGTATACCAAAGTAATTTGTCACAATCATGAAATTTGAAATCAAACCTTTGAAAATATCAAGTGTTACATGAATTCTTCTAAGATTTAAAGGTTTTATAAAAGAGGGAAGCTTTTCTTTTTTCAGGCTCATTTTATTCATCTTGTTAATTTGATTGGCACACTTTACACATCTTTCTATTTTTGATATACTTTGTATATTTTTCAATTTTTGGCGATCATTGCGCATTTTTTGTTTTGGCATCATTAGCCACTTTTTTTTATTTATTATTTTTGCAAGCTAGATCCCTTTTCAAAACTCATAAATATTCTTTGTTGTGAGTTTATCTTCTAGATATTAGAGAAGAAAAATTCACTCTCTAATGAAGGGAGGAATAAACCACAAAACAAAATCAAATTCATATGATAGTGCAACAACAAGATTTCAAAGAACTTAAAAGTAGTATAAAGACTTTTGAAGCTTATATATATATGTATGTATATAAGGTAGATTACTGTATCAAGATAGAAAAGATCTTAATTGCTAAGTCTAGTTGTTAATTTGAGATAGACTTTTATTTAGAAAAGAAAATTACACCACTAAAAGAGGTTAGAGGGAGGGAAATAATAAACGGTGTTTTTTCTTTAACTGATTAAGGATGTTTAGACATTGACTACAAAATTCCAAAAATAAGACAAAATATCATTTCAAATGAAAACCAAAAACATCAGAGATGTAACAACTAAAAAATAACAACAAACATAATAAACTAAAATACAAAATAACAACAATCAACAGAGTACTAAACATGCAATTTTGAATTTATTAAGTAGCAAGTTTATGCAATTATGAGCTGCGAGCCTCTATTGTCCAAGTACCATATGCTCTCATGACATCTTTGGTGATAACATACCTACAAAAATTATCAACTATCAGATTTAGGAACCCAAATAGGTTTGGGTCTCTTCTTATGAAAAGAAGAATGCAATGAATTTGTGTTATGCTGTGAAACATGTAATTTTTGTCCCCACACCCAATATGTACTATGGTGAACAATGCAAGTGTGTGAAATATGTCCTCGCATGCCACATGAAAAACATCTAAATCTTGGAAAAGGATTTACTAATCTACTTGGGTGATGATGCTACTTTTTAATATTATGTGATGCATGAAATGTTGGTTTATTTTCAAAAGCTTTTAGATTTATTTTTAGTAAGTCATGCTTAATTATCAAATCAGAATTCTTTTTATTTAAATTATCAAAGTCATCAAGTAAAGACATGTGATTGCTATCAAGTAGAATGTGTTCTTTGATTATACTTTCATGCACTTATTGCAAATTCAAAAACTCCAATATCAAAATAGCAAGCATTTTCATAAGTTTCTTATATGATACATGAATTTTCACACAATTTTCAAGTAATTGATCATAGGTTGGTTTACATACATCTTCTAGATCTTATTGACCAAGATGATCACCCATTAAGCACAAATTTGTTATCTCTTCTTTGGCTTTAGTTTTAGATGAGTCAGATGTAGAATCTACCCATAAAGCTTTTTGGTACTGCTTCTTATCCTTCCTGTATTTGGGTTTCTCCTTAATCTTCTCCTTGCTTGGGTGCTCCTTAAGTGTAGGACAATCAGCTTTAACATGTTTAGGCTTCCTACATTTAAAGCAAACAATATCAAAAGAACTTTTATAATTTTTACTATCCTTACCACTTTTCCACTTCTGATGATACTTGTTATTCATCCCTAAAATGCTTTTAAATTTTCTAGTGATGAAGGCAACATCATCATTTTCAGATCCGGAAGAATCAGTGTCCATGTTATTGGCCTTTAATGCTACAGTTTTCTCCTTCTTTTTCTCACCTGCATCAAGATTTCTTTGATTCACCCCTTACTCGTAAGCAATGAGTGATCCAAGTAAATTATCAATGAAATAAATATTTAAATCTTTAGATTTAGTAATTGCAATGATCTTAGCATCAAAAAAAGAAGGCAACCATCTCAAAATTTTATTGACTCTTTCATAATAGTAAGCTCTCATCCTGAAGCTTATAATGAGGTGATAATTTGAGTAAACTTTGTATACATGTCAGAAATTGATTCAGAATGTTTCATACAAAAAATTCATAGTCCACAACAAAATATTTAGCCTAGATTGTTTAATTTCATTGGTTCCTTCATAAGTTACACACAATCTATCCCAAATTTATTTACCAGTTGCACAAAATGAAACACACATATAATCTTCAAATTTCAAAGCACAGAAAAAATAGTTCAAGCATTTTACATTAAGTTGTGCTAAATCTCTTCCATCAAAAGTCCATTCAATAAAAGGAACTTTAGTTTTAATTCCATTAAGTTCATGAGAAGGTGGTGTATAACATTATTTAACAAGCATCCACATGTGATAATCAAGCAATTGTAAAAATGTAGACATGCAAGTTTTCCAAAAATCAAAAGGAATATTATCAAACAAAGGTGAACGTGTAATAGAATATCCTTCTGTTGTATTACGATTACCAAAGTTAGCTATCGATCAAAATTCAAAAGTTTTAAAAAACTAGATTTTATGAATCTCACTCTGATGCCACTTGAAAGTTTGTTAGGGATGCTAAGCACTTATGAACTAGTCCCAAGGCTAACTAAGAGGGGGGTGAAATGGTATTTTAAAAAATCTTTTGATCAAAACACAATCTTACAAGAAAAACAAAGATTCACCACAAAATTTAAAGTGCAGAAATTAAATGCTAAAGTAGTAATAAAGAACATAAAAAATTATTGTGGTTCGGTCAACAAGACCTACTTCCACTCCTCAGAGGCATACTACGAGTATTACACTAAACTCAATATCTCTCCCTTATCCCCCATAGCAAGGCGGAGAAGCCTTTATAAACATCCTTTCCACCAACCCAGGTGAGGCAGAGAACCCAACTCCTTTTACTTCCTCCTGAAGATGGTAGAGAACCTTGATTAGATACTGAAGTTTACCTCTTGAGATCCCCTAAGGAACTAAGGACAATGACTAGAGAAGATAATGATGGATCCATGCTTTGAGCAACCTTTGTGAACCCCCTCGTAAACTCCACCTCATAAGATCCTCTCTTTCTCTCCCTTGCTCTCCCCTCCTCTTGGCTCTCTCTGGTCAAAATAGTAGCTAAAGATGTTCTAAACAGTAGAACAAGTGCTTTTAAATAGAAGAGCTTCAGAATAGCTCATTAATTGCAACTAACTGACTATATCATCTAGAATTATATAAATATCATCCTGTATAATAAGTGTAAATTAAGCTGAATCATCCAGGATGATTTTGAACGATCATAAGGTTTTTGTTTATATTATCGAGGCTGATATAACATCATCTAGTACGATTAGTACAAATCAATAAATATTGCCTAGAAAATCACACTTAATGGATGTCTGGATGATGGAAAAATATCTTGATCATCCAGGCCAATCTCACGATTGTCTTGGACGATTAGTTCAAATCCATGAAAATCATCCCGAGCATCGCCCTGAATAGAAGGTGGTCGATGTTGATCTTCTAAGAAAAACTAAGGTTTTTTGAACTGATCGTCCTAGTTAATCCTTCAATCGTCGAGGATGATATGATTGTGTCAACCGGAACCTTAATTGCTTTCCTTAATTACCATATTAATTTAGGTATAATTATGTTGCATCAACCAGGATGATGTCCTGGACAATTATCAAAAATAAATAATACCAAATTAGATATGACAGCTGATGATTTCAGCCTATCATCCTGGCCGATACAAATATCATCCAAGACAATGTCCTTAATGACGGTTTCCTTAACAAGGATACCTTAATTAGGGTTTTTGTTTCTAACTGATCATCCAGGACAATATTTGGATCATCCCAGATGATCTGATGAGAAATAGAGAACTCTCAAACATGCAAAAAAATTCCCCCAAGTGTATGTGTGCAAGGTTACTTAGCAAAAGGAACCACATCATTTATAATAGACTCAAGAAAGGGAAAAGTTTAAAAACTGACTCAGACCTAGTCTACCCGATCTTGAGCTTGTTCAAATTGCAGTCTTGATATTGTGGACCTGAAATGTTAGTAGGCAACGCAGTCGTAGAGAAATAGAAGTGTTTGGTATCATAAAAATTCTATTTCTTGAAATCAGATACATAACAACTCTAACATCCAAGTCATGGCAGAGTATTTGAGCCAACAAAATATTATCCGTTGTAACCCTACCTTTCACAAAATCCATCTGAGAGTTAAAGGTAATACTAGGTAAAAGAAAAGTGAGATGATTCATGATAATTCTATAAATCAACTTATTAAAAAATGTACAAATACTTATAGGTCTAAAATTATTCCAAGTATCGATAGATTTATTCTTGGGAATAGGCACAATGGAAGTAGACAAAAAAATAGGAATAGAATTTCCAGCAAAAAAATTAAGAATAGCAGCAAAAATATCCTTTTAATAATATAACAAGATTTTTGAAAAAAACTTAGTAGTAAACCTATCAGGACCAGCCACCAAATCACTATTCATACAAATTTAAGTATATTTAACCTCTTCAAAAGAAGGAGGTTTAGTAAGATTCACATTATCCTCTTGGGAGATAAGGTTAAGAATAAAAGAGTGATCATTAAGTTGAATCGGTTTAAAATCCTTATTAAGACAACTTTGAAAGTGAAGGACAACTAAATTGGAAATTTCCACCATATCCTCATAAACAAAACCATCATCACGTTGGATTTTATTAATACCATTTTTAGAACGTTTCTTCTTAACCAATGCATGAAAATATTTAGTATTGTTGTCCCACTCAAACAAGTGCTTAGCAGCAGCTTTTTGTTTCCAAAAAACTTCTTCTTGAGCTTGGAATTTAAAAGATCCTCCTTAGCTTTTTTTAAAAGAGAGAAATTAGCATCAAAAGGGTCAGCTTGACAAGAAGAATCCATATTCTCAACAAGCTTCTTAGCCTTAAAAATATTAGAAAAGACATTTTTGAAAACATTATGGTTCCAGCAGTTTAAAATTTTCTTAAGCCTTTTCAGCTTAAACTAAAGCCTCCTTATGCCAAAATAAGTGTTATCCGGATAAAAAGGAGCATGCCAATTATTCTCCACAACCTCAAAAAAAGAATCATGAAGTAACCACATGTTTTGAAATCTAAACTGAGAAAAGCAATCAAATTGACTAAAATTAAGAGTAATAAGTAAAGAAGAATGGTTAGACAGAGTTCTACTAAGATGCTGCACATTAATAAAATTAAACAAACTAAGACAAGAGTCATTAAAAAGTACATGATTCAAACGTTTCCATAAGTGACCACGATTCCAAGTAAATTGATTACTATAAAAACCAACATTAAAGAGGTTGCAATCCAAAATCATATTACTAAAATCCTTCATAGATCGAAAGAATGGAGAGGAACCACCCATCCTTACAGAAGGGTTAGTAATAGCATTAAAATCACCGCCAACAAGCCAAGGAAATTAAAAATTTAATGGAAACTAATGAGCTGGTCCCACAAAATTCTCCTAAAGTAATAAGAAGAACCATCATACACAAATGAGGCACAATAGTCAAAGTTAAAAAACTCAATTTGACAATGTAAAACTTGAGTAAAATCACCATTAACATCAATTTTAATCGGATATTTCCAAAAAAAAAAAAACATATCTTATTATCCACATTCAAAATAGCAGAAATAAAGCCCAAAAAATAACAAGTGCTAATTAACCTAGAGGAAGAAATAAGAGTCTCAAGAAGAACAAGAATAGAAACCTTATGAGTACGACATAAATTATTCACACGAATACTAGAAGAAGGACAACCAATCCCCCTCACATTCCAAATAATATAGTTAAACATAAATAAACAAAACTAATGTGAAGTGTGTGAGTGAGTAGTTATGGGAGATTGCAATATAAACTGCTATTTTTTTCTTACCTCTTTTACTCTGAACCTTACAAAAACTAGTATCATTATCATCCTTAGAAAAACTTTAGCAACAAAGCTCATATCATCACTATTATTAAAACCATCACTATTATAACAAGAGGTTGATGGAGTCTTACTATGTAGGTCCACATTAGTCATCTGTTGAGGACACTCATCCTCCATAAACATACCATCATCCTCCATTTTACCTTTACCTTTTCCCGAAGAGGGACAAACCTCCACAAAAACAATTTCACCTTCCTCCAATAGATTATCATTCCTATCACAATCTATACGAGGCATATGAGTGTCATTATTAACTTCCTTTTCCTTTTCTTGAACAATAGAGATAATGTTATGAATAGAGTTACCATTCAAATCAAGTAATTTTTTTTTATTCATGCAAAGACTAATGGACTCATCATTAACATGATAAAGAGTATCATAATTAGGTAAACATTCATCCACCATATTATCACATTAAATGAAAGAGATAGAAGAAGTTTTAAAACCAACTTTCTGATCATGATTCAACATAACAGTATTGATAACAATAGGTTGAAGTTTATCAACCACTAAATGCAGCAGGTCCTTAACAAATTTGGATGGATTAGACGTATTATCCTCAATAAGAACCATATTAGGATTAGCAACCACCTGAAGAATAATATTGGCCACCTTCCCATTTGTTTGGTTCAAAGACTCCTTCTCTTTACAAAGATGGGAGTACTCCCAGAAATATTCATTAATACCATGATCGTGCCTCTTGCAAAAATAACAAAAAATAGGTAAATTTTCAAACTCAACTTTTTGGAAATAATAGTCTCAAATTAGGTAAAATAAAAATCTCATTTGGATGTTTCCTAGAAACATCCAATTCAACCAAAACTCAAGCCATAGAGGGCCTAAACACAGAGGTCATGGCCTGGTTCGTTTGCAATGGTCAACAAAAGATAGAAGCCAAACCAAATAGAATTTGATGATTAAAAAAATAAAGTCTCAAATTAGGAATGGAAACACAAGCCGCAGTAATTGGAGACTCCTCTCTAACATAAAAAATTAGGAGTCCATTTATGCAAACGCAAATGAAATGCCTGAATATAGTAGAACCTCCTAGTAAATATGTGGCTATAATCAAGATTATTAGAAAGTTGTATAGCAACATGCCGTTGATTAAGTAAGCTAATACGTAACGATCCTAAAAGCTTAAGGTTACAAAATAATTGGGTATAACATATATATTCGGCCTCCTCAGAACAAATTTACCCACTAAATTAAAAGCATAAGGAGCAGCAAACTGGTCTACAACTGAATCCTTAAAAAAAAGAGTCGAACAACCTTTAAATGATTTATGAACAAAGTTTCGTTTAGGAGAAGCATATAAAGAACCTGCTACAACATCCTTTAAAGATCGAGTTTTCCCCTCAAAAAGCATCGACGAAGACGGGTTCGATGATGACGGAGTCATTATCGCCTCACACCAAAAAAACACACAAGAACCTCAAAATGAGTGATGGAATGAAAAGAAAATAACCAAAGCTAGAGAAAATGAATGAAAAATTGTATGAAATGGAGCCATGAGAGATCAAAATGAACTCTCAAATAGGAACCCTAAATCCCCCTTGAATTACCTCAAACGCTATTGCGTAGAGAGACATTAAAGCGCAGTGATGCGTGTGACACTTATATTGTCTTTAGAGAAAGCATAAAAGTAGGGATTTAAAACACTAAAAAATGAAATATATCATCAATGATAGTCCATTATGATCCTGTATGATCATCTTGTATAATTATTTCAAAATAGTTCTTTTTGATAGTACAAATTAAATTATACTGTATGATAAGTTCAAGAGTTTGTATTGATCAACCAAGAAGATTCTGATATCATTAAGGATGATTATTTGACAAATTTATGGTTTTCATCTTGAACGATTGAAGGTCATCCCATGTAGTACAATCATCACTACTCATCTTGGATGATTAGATTGAATAAATTAAACATAAATAGTCCCCTAATCACAGGATCAATTTAGGCATGATTGTCATAAATCATCTAGTATGATATAGATCATCATGGATGATTAGAATTAAATTTAAATATTAATATATTTCCTAAATTATGATTGGGGGCTATTTTTCATGTTCAAAATTTATCATCCTTGACGATCTAAATCATCTAGTACTATTTGTTAAATGAGGTGTGTTGACCTCCTTTTTGCTCAGACCCTTGGTTAAGAGGGTTCACCTAGTCAAACTGACCAAGCCTAGCCCCAAGACCACCTCTCCTATGTTCAGTGGGTCATACCAAGTCTGGTGCACCAATACCTAAGCCCTGGGTCAACTTAGTTGACCAGGTAAACTTGGACCATCCCAAATTGACCCAAACTCCTTCCACTTGATTTCAAATCTATTCCAGGACTTTTTAAGCCCAAATCTTACTTCACTCAATTCAATAGGTTACAGCTAATCTATTGGGCTCAGACCTCTATCCTAGATCAATTTGTTTGACCAGGTCTACTCAGGTTGACCCATTTAGACTCCTTTGAGCCTTAATTCAATCATAATTGATTCCAAACCCTTATTGACTCAATCCCTCCCTCGCTTGGATTAAGTTGACCATTTTGACTAGGTTAACTCGTACCTTGGTTAAATATAGCCTTGCATGGTCAAACTTGACTTATTTTGGTAAAAATCTACTGATATAATGTATTTAATCCTTTCCTAACCATCCCTATATCCAATACCCATGCTAATCTTGCCTAATTATCTTCTAATTTATATTAGATTGGACCTAGGCCCTTGATCATTGCTCTAATCCCTTATATACACTTAATAAAGTTTCTTTAAAAGCATTTTTATAATTTCTCTCTCCCTAGACATCCTCAAGTCCTGAGATTTGTTGTGAGAGCTCCCACAACCTCCCTCTACTTTCGCCAAGCCAAAGGCAATCAGACAAAGCTTGTCGGCAATGATCCTCCAATGAACTGAAGGATAAAAGCTCCATAGACAAATTCCGTTCAATCCAAGGTGAATTGGAGCTTGAGTTAAACTAAGGAAATGTATGAGGATAAACTACAAGCTCAACAGTGTTGAGAATTTGAAGATCTAATAGTAAATTTTTTCAAAAAAACTCTAGGCTTAGTTCACAACACTTACATCAAAATAATGTTTCCTGTAATGTGTTTTAGATCACAAAAACTACTCCAAATGAATGCTCTTCATGTGTAGGTATCATGTTTAAAATTTCATAATATTTGATTCACTTAATCACAAGAATGAGGCAAAAAATAGTTTACAGCTTCGGATTCACCTTCGTCAGCTAGGAGATGATATGGACTGTTGATTTCATGATCTACGGTCGAGATCCCACTGTCTTGAAGTTTGGATTGATTGTGGAATTTAATCTCAGGTGCTAATTCTCATTCCAAGAAGATCAGGACCATCTGTGCTAAAACATAAATGATCGAATGGATAAGTGGCATCTAGTCCGCGGTAGTGATTATTGTGATCATTGCACCAATGATTCATGGTGGCAATATCATTGTGCCACCATGCAATTATTGGTCGCAGACCGTGGGTCTTATCCTGAGCTACTGTGTGGCCCCCGCCATCAGCCGCCGTCTGTTTTTAATTATTAATATTTAAATTATTTTAAAATAGAGTTTATTAAAAAATTCATTATAAATTATTTAAAAATCCAAAAAACATGTAATATTCCGAATCAATCATATTTTTTGTTATCTTTAATTTTGAAAATATTTTTGATTAAAAATATTATGTATATTATGAGTCATATTAATTACTAAGTATGGATTATTTTAAACTAATTTTAAAAATATTTATTTTTTTATTATTTAATTAATATTTAAATCAATACTTTTTTAATTCTAAATATAGAATTTTAATCAAATATTTTTTAAAACATTATTATTTAACCTTTAAAATTATGATTAAATATTATTATTTTAAGTATTTTACTTATTTATTTTAAATACTCAAGTATTATTATATTTATCTACAATTAATTAGATCAAAATATTTTCTATAATTATATTATTATTTTTTGAAACTATTTCTTAAATTCAGAAACTTTAACACTTAATTAAATTGATTTAAAATTATTTAATACTAATACTTTAAATTATTTTAAATAGTCTTTAATTATTTTAAACTTAAAAAAATTCACTATAAATTCATTTTAAAAATGATAATTACGTATAATACCTTGTATTTTTTAGAAAAATATTTATTTTCATTTAAAATTATTTTCAGATAGCCAAAATTTATTTTTCTGGCTTATTCAGTATTATTTAATTAGTTGATTATTTAAATAATATTTAAGTAAATAATATGCTAATTTTTTTGAAACTTTTTTAAAATCTCGCCCAGGTCACCAGTGGATCTCCCCTATACTTATTTATTTTTACAAGTGGATTTATTTTTAATTATAATATTTTCTAAAATTTATATATTTATGTGTATTTTAAAACTATTTTTAAATTACATATATATTAAATTTTCTAAATTTTGGGAGGTCCACTTCGTGGAATTTTAAACATATATTGTACATGTAAATATCATTCATGGGGGAGATATTAGTGGGTGATTGAGCTCCAATCATTCACTAATCACTTTGTCAAGCATGCTTATCTTTTCTTTTACCATCTTTTGCATGTGTAGGATGCACGAGCACTTACCTTAGGCCCTCCTAGATCTTATATTTGGTGTGTTTACTTTATTCATGTACTCCTTGAATGTTACCTTAAGGGTTAGTCATTAACTTTGATTTTAAACCTACTTAACGTAGTGACACCCTAAGGATAATAATTAAGGACACACCCTAACTTACCTAGAAAAATTCTAGGAGTTAGGATAGATCCATGATTGACATGAAAATTTAAAAACAAAAACTTAGTGACATCCTAAACCTCTCAAAAATTTTTAGAACCCTTTAAACCCCTTAATTAATAAACCCTAATTTATCTGTTAATTATGCCCTAATAACTTCAAAAAATAGTAATAAATTTATTTTAAATCATAAAATTAACCATAACACTTCAAACTCTTCAGGTTTTAATTCTTAACCTTAGATAATTAGGGCACCTTAATTAAACTTTAATCTGAACCCTAATGTAACCCCGATAAAAAATTATCTTTTATCTTAATTAAATAATTAGAAATTATAAAAAATTTCAAAATTTCCTCAAACACTTTGAAACATCTTCTTAGGTCATTTGTGACCTTTGAGGGTGATTCCAAATAGTTTGAAGTTGATTTGTATTAAAACCTCTAAAATACCCCTTATTCAGCAATCTCGATAATTTCTTAATTGCCCAAAACTTCTAAAATTCATAACATGGCCTAGAAAAGTCCAAATCTAACAAACTCAAAGCCTAATTGCTTCTTGTAATCCCAAATATTTAATTAAAATGCTAGAGCTCCCAAACCTAACTCATTTCAAATAGTGACCTTTTGGACCCCCTCAACCTAGTGTATAAGAGGACCATTAACCTTCTAAAATTCACTAAGGCAATTTAAACTTCAAATATTACTACCCTAAGTATTAAAACTGATCCACAAACTAAATTGACTAAAATGGATTGCAATCTACTAATATTTAAACTTTAACTAAAGTTTCCCTATTTGAACTTCAATAAACTTGAACTAACTACCCTACATAGGACCTATTTAAAGCCACATAAGCATATTACACATACATAGAATTATTTTTTAGGGTACCATTTCTAGCTCTAAGATTAGGGTAGGTGTTTTACTTCTTTATGCTTCTATGATGTGATACAATTATGTGTAGCACAAGTGTTCTTTGCCTTGATTGATTTATTATGGTGATTATTTATTTTTTTTATGTGTTTTCTATACTTTGATTATTCTATAATGTGTGTGTTAGACTGCTCATGGGCTACAGCCTCTTTGATACTAATCCAGTCTTATGCAGGTGGCCACGCTCAAGCAGCACAAAAATAAAGGGGGGGGGAGGGCAATAATAATTAAAGCTTTAAAACTATAATTATTTTTTGTAGATGCTCTAGAGACTACTTATCCACCTATAAAATTAAAAGAGCATGGCCAAGAGTGTTTTCTTTTATGCACTACATTAACAACTTCTGTTGTTTTGTATATAACTGCTTGAGATTTTTATTAGGATAACCATGCAGGAGTTTGAGTCTAGATTTTATTTTTAAAATATAATGTAATTTATGTGTATATTAAGTTGTGAAAGTCTTCAAAAGTGAGGAATTTCAAATACACGATACCCAAAGAGAAAAAGTAAGGCCCTTCATATGGAATTTCTTATTCATTTGGGTACACTTTTGGTTGACTAATTGTACGGAGCCCGAAGGAGACAATCCAAAGGGAGGTGATATAGAGAAGAATGATCCACCTGAAGATGAAGATTTGAAGATGAAATGCCTGGCTTTTAAGACTCGCGTGTTTAATCAGGATTAGAATCCAAGTAATTGGTGGATCCTGGCCACCATTACTTTTTTGCAGACCCTGGGTTATACTTACACGACACTTGCCATGGACTTTCTTACTTCACTTTTTTTGGATTTATATTGATGTGTATACTATTGATTACAAAGTAAAACTTGCCTTCTTATTCTAGGTTTCTTTCTTGCATATTTGTGGCATGTTTTTATTAGGCTCTCTAGGATAAAATTATTTTTCTACTCGTAATTAAATTCTAAAATTTTAAGAATAAAATAACATAGAAACTTAATGAGCTAGGTAATAGCTAAAACTGTTCGGGGTCGCATGTATATTAATATATATTCTCTCTACCTTGCTATAAGACACTTCCCTGCCTGCGGGTAGAGTCTAGATAATTTGGCCTGTGAGGATGAAGTGCTGGATATGGGGAAGTATAGTATTTTCTAAAAATTATTTTTTATAAGCCTATTTTTAAAATAACAAGCATACCTTATTTGGACCTTTTAACCCAACATGCATTGCATTAGAAACTCACTAAACTAAAACTTTAATTGCATTAGCTCTAGGATCATTCAACCTACATAAGCCCAGGACCAATTAGGAAACTCTGTAGACATTGATCTTACTTCAAAAAACTAAACTACCTACCCATCTTTCATAAAGACTGTACAACATAGATTTTACGCGCTTATGCAGTTAGCTGGCATTCCATTTGAAGCAGGATATAATCCTAGAAGCATTAGATTGGACAAGGCTGTTAGTGTTTGGTAGAACACTAAACTCATCTTATATTTATGGTTTAAGGATATTATATCTGGTGTCTCATAATATGCCTCATCGGTAGTTAAGTTCCTTTTCATCAGGCACTATAAATCCTTCCTATCTGCATCATATGGATGATGCCACCTCCATCCTTTTCCTCTGTATGCTTTGAGAGTATGAGTTTCTTTCGCTCCTCAACCGCCTTAGTCCCTCCAGATATTAGTGTGAGCAGTGCATATTGACAAAGCCACTTAAGCCCTTCTTTCCCATTGAGTAGGAGTTCTTAGTCTCCCATTTCATAGCAATTCCCTTTTAGGAAGAATAATATCAGATCCTTAATCTAGAGTGTTCTCGAGCTTCAGCCTGAGATGTAACTAACCATGGGGGCTTACACCCGTGGGAAATAGAATTCCACAATAAATAAACCCCACTTGAGCTGATGTATTGGGTGGTGAAAACCCTGCTATACCGATCAGGTTGTACATATTATCACCCATCGAGGTGTGTTGGTAAGAGTCACTATGCTCAATGGCAGATCGTCTGTATTATCTAATATGCCCTCCATTGACCCATTCGCGTAGAGCGCAGAGGCCTGCGATCATCTCAATCCCTCAGGGTGGTGCAATCGTATACCATTTACACTCTGGTAGCAGTGCGGATCCTTTTTGAGGGTCCACAAGGTAGTCATACAATATAATATAAATTGTATAGTATGATGTCTTTAAAATTTGAACTTCTAGTTATAACTCAATATCATTCCCATTGAGCGTGTATGTGTATGGTCACCAAGTTAGCATAAACCATTATACAACTTAATTCAAGAAATATAAAATATATCAATGAATATTACAAAAATCTTTACAGCATAATAAATTCTACCCAATCTTGAGCCATAAATCTTCATTGGATTGTGCATGGTGCTCTTGAAATATTAATACACATAAAAAAATATATATACTTTTCAAAATTAAGTAGACATAAGGATATGAGCCACAATGTTTGTTAATATAAAAAACATACTTGTGAGCTCGAGTGCGAAAGTCTCCCCTATTTGTTATGACAGAAAACATTACTAGTTAAATTTACAAATTTAAAAATATTTTCTTCTAATCTCCCCCTTACTAATATAATTATGTTAAAAAAGAGAGGATACCAAAAATTTTTTTATTATTTAAAATAAATGAAATTTAGAAACTAAGTAACTAAGAAAAAACTAGAATAATAGATAGACAAATGCAAATATAAGATTAACAATTACAACTAGAAGAATATGTTCTTCTCCTTTGACATTATAAAAAAGAAGAGAAGCACAGAAAAGGAAAAAAAATGAAAGAAACATAAAAGATCAAACCGACCCTTATCAGGTGGAAGTGGAGGTGATGTTTAAGAAGAATCAAATAACTCAGCAAATTTTATTGAAATGAAAAAGTTACCTTTTTATTTTATCCAAAAGTTTATTAAGAAATTAACTGGCCCCATTAAGATCCAGAAAGGTTAGAAATTTAAATTTTATTAGCCCTTGCTCTGGCTCCTTACAAGTTAATGTCCTTTTTTTTCCAAAAAAAATCTAATTTAGAAAATAAATTAGAAAGGAAATATAATAATTTCTAACTTATTTTTAGAAATATATCATTAGAGAATAACATTACAAGGTGATGAACTAGAAATCATGATTCATAGTTTTAAGTGTGGATAATATCAATTGGTACATGGATTTGTCGAAGATTTAGGGACTTGATAGAAAAGGAAGCTAAGTTATTGTGGGATCATTTTGTGCATCTTTGTCAAATATTTATGCATTTTGCTCATCTTTTAATTGATTGATTTATTTATTTTTTAGGGGAAACCCACGAAGGGGCCTACGCATTAATTAAAGGGAAAAGTGCAAAGTCCTTAAAGGGGCATCGAGCTCTAAACTGCTCAAAAGAGCTATAAGATAAAAACAAAAAAAGGACCTATGAGCTCAAGATCCTTGCTAAATAAAAAATATAATAATCCCTAGGTATATTCTATGCGGCACAAGTAGAAGCACCGTAAAAGAAGGAACGCAGCAACCATCAACTTTTAGAGTGAGCATCTTATCCAAAAAACAAGAAGCATAATGACCTGCACAAAAGAGATCCTGCAAAACAGAGTACAAGGAACAAAAAAGTAGGTAGAAAACAATAATGCTGAAGTGGTTGAAAATACCAACAGTGAGTCATATTACAGTTAGTCATAGCCCCGTAAAAACAGAAAACCAGAGTCCTTCAAAGAATAATATAGGCATCTGAGAAACCATCATAAACGTAATGGATAGGCAAAATAAAGCCACAAATATGGTCGGAATGAACTTTAAGATAACCCCAAAAATCAACTATATGAATATAAGTCCAGATCCAACACAAGAAATTCAGATAAACAAACCAACCCTGGATAGTAGGGCATAGAAAGGAGTAGAACAAAACCAACCATAAAGCACAACAGCTAAACATAGTACCCATAACTCACAAAAATAGAGTGGTATAGATCCAAAAAACCCAAACCAAAACAAAAATACCATAATCAAGGAGAGAGGGGTTCTAGCAGAAAGAGCTCAGGATAAATTGGATCTTACAAACATCACAAGGTAATCCCCAATGCTGCTATATCCAACCAAAAGGCCCCTACCACCCCCTCCCCCCCCAAAAAAAAAAAAAAAAAAAAAAAAAAAAAAAAAAAAAAAAAAAAAAAAAACAAAAAAAAAACAAATAAACTCTAGGTTGAAAAAAAAAAAAGACAAAATGAGCATCCACCCATTCCCAGTATTCTAGAAAAACATCATAAGCCCAATAAAAAGGCCCCAACATTCATGGCAAGATAGGGCAACCTAGAAAAACACACCAAGGTGCCCAAACCAAAACCCATTGATCACCCAAAAATACCATGAGAATAGAAATAACCTACCAAAGACAACCCTACCAACCACAAATAAGGAAGCAACCACCCAATAAAAAAGTCCTAGTAGCCACGGAAAAATAGGACCATCCAACATGCTAGCCAACAAGCACTTAGGAGCCTAGAAAGAAAACCACATTCAGATACCCATAAACCCAAAAGACCCATATCCAGAAGAATCAAGCAAAGCCATAGCCTAAGGAAGGAGAGCAACAAACGGGATACCCATCAAGAAAAGCTTGCAATCATCACTCAGCCACAAGAATCTATAACAAAACCAGATGAAAAATACCATAATTAAATAATAGAAAGCTGGTACCCATCTAGAATAGTCACAAGAGTAATCCCAAACTTGGGATAAGACACTGCAAATAAAAAAGTACCAGCAGGATGAGGCATCACTCAGGAATTAGAAAAATAAGTGGGGACCAAATTAAATTTTAACATAAGGTAAACAAATTTTATCCAATCTTAAAAAGCCTTTTAAAGGAGTAGGGACATTAGCTTCCAAGAATTCAATGAAGCAAGCAATCCCTGAACCAAAATGACCCAACCAATTAGCATAAGCATTTCCTTCCTAAAGCAATATTTTTTTAAGGAGAAACCCATGAAAGGGCATACGTGTTAATATAAAACAAAGATTACAATGTCCTTAAAGGGAACCCAAGCTCTATATTGCTCTAATGAGCTACAAAATAAAAAGAAAAAAAACATACTAGCTCGGGTTCCCTCCTAAGCAAAAGTACACGGAATCCTAGTTACATTCTACGGTGCACAAAAGCAAGCACCCAAAAAATCATATAGGTACAAAAATACTATCTAGATCCACAAACCTCCCACTCCGTTCAACAACATGATCACCTGCAACGCAAAAACTCTGCAAAACAATGTAATAGACAAAAAACACAATAAATGTAGTAAAAATAGAACAAAAATTGGTTATCACATCAATGATTATCATAATTACCACAAAAATTAAGACAAACTGTCCAAAAAACATATTGTCTTATAATCCCACAGATGGTAAACCAATTATAAATAATAGTGAGATCAGACCAAGAGGAATATAGGGGATCCAAGATCGAAATAAGCAAACCTAACCACCAATACAAGCTAACAAAATTCGTAGGAAAGGCAGACAGTGACGATACAATAAAATCCAACCACCTTTAAAAGCACAATAGACAAACAAATAAAAATAGTGGCTCAAAGTAAAAAAGAGAAGTTCCCATGTAATAGATTAACATGCATCCTCACGGGATCCAACATCCCGTGAAAAGCCAACAAACCATCCAGGATATAGAAAATCCCCTCCAAAAAATGGAGTTCACCCGACACAACACCTTCCTCTAACTTAGAGAAACATTTAAACATCCAAGAGAAAGAGATCACAGATAGCCACTCCAGACAACATAGACCCCACACTAAAAATCAGTGTCCAACAACACACCATCATCATCAAATTGAGACTTAATCATGCTAGACCAATTGTGCACACAAAACCCAACAATACAACCCCAGAAATTAAACCAGAGATGAAGAGAAGGTAAGGCCACAACCAGAAATACCCAACACAAAAAATAATAGTCATAAACTTAAGCATTAACATAAAGAACACAATGTTTATACAAATATAACATGCCCCTAACATGAAGAGGTCAATTAGAAAAGTAGAAATCCTGCATAGAGTCTAGAGCCCAACTCCAACTAGCCAAAGATTTAGCACAAGAATTACCATTTCCTTCAATAACCAAGAAGGAAACATTATGCCTACACTTCACCAACTTAATATCCCTCCTCATATAAAACAAATTCGAAGAGCATATAATATTATTCATAAAAATAGAGGACTAGAAACAATAATATGAGGTAACTTCCACCATAATATTAGTGCAATCAAGAGATAAACACAACCTTAAACCATAGAGGATAGCAAAAGTAGTAGCAATAGTAATTGCACCATTATAAATAGGACCCGCAAAACCAAGAATATAATTACCATTAGAGTCCTTGATGAGCCCACCAAAGCCAACCATAGAATTGTGGAAAGAACCATCAATATTTAACTTTAAAAAATTTTTAGGTTGTGAAAGCCAAGGAATATTTCTCAAAACCTTATGACTGTTTTCCACATCAAGATTAATCCCAAATACATAAGCAATAGTATGGTATTTATTGACGTTCTTAGCAGTAATAAGCTTAGCATTAAAAAGTTATCTAATTATATCTTTCACCTTTTAAATAATCTGATGAGGATTCATAACCACACCAATAAAGAGGGAATTAATCCTCTCTAACCATAAGAACCAAAGGATAAGAGAAGAAATAGCATTCCCGATATGTCCTTTAGAATTAACAAACCAACACTTCAATAAAGCATAAATAGAAACCTTAGCATTAAAGCGGTTAAATTGCAAAATATCCTCAAAATGAGTACATGCTTTAATTACACAAGGGCCTGAGAAAAAAACATGATACATGTTCTCCAAGTGGTAACAACATTGGCATATAAAAGGATGAATGAATCCAAGTTTATTCAAATTCTCATCAGTAGGTATGAAATTATGTAAAAGCTTCCAAAAAAATAAAAAAGATAGAGGGAATACTTTGATGCCATAACATTTTGAAAATATTAGAAGCATTTTTCATAGTTCTAAAGGAACGCCAGACATCTTTAAAATAAAATTTACCATCTATATTTAAGGCACAAATCTGAACATCAATAATATTCATATTTAGGTGGATTTGCAAAATTTGTTGAACAATAAAATTAGGCAAAATAGAAGAAAATTTATCCAAATCCCAACTATGCTCCTTGAAAAAATAATTAACCTTCACAGAAGCATTGGAAGAAGTATTAAACATAGAATCAATGGATTTACCATTCAAGCGATGATGATGACAAAAGAAAATATTACCACTACCCAAACTCCAATAGATAAATGGCTCAACCGCCCATTTAACTTTTCAAAGCTGATGCTAAACTTTAGAGTTACCATTACTAAAATAGCATAAGGTGGGGTGTTTCTCCAAACAAAACTTTGCATTCATAAATTTAGCCAAAAGGATCACATTTTCTTGAATATTATACCATAACTTCAAAGAGAAAGTTAGTGCCAAATTGTTGAAAGACTTACAACCCATTCTAGGATGACCAGTGAATTTTAGAACTGCTACTAGTTCCTTTCCGAAAGAATTTATTAATAATATTCTCAAGCCTGTAATACAAATCCTGAGTAGGAAGTAAAGTTTAAAAACTATAAACCGAGATAGAGCAAAGAACACTTTTAATATGGGTTAATCTACCACCAAACTAAGAAAGTTAGTATCCCAAGATAAAAGTTTGTTATGCAGAACCGAGAATAAATAATAAAAAAGAAACAATTTTTTCCTTCCCTTATAAAGAGGCACACGAAGGTACTTTAAGGGTAGACCAACATGACTGAAATCACTTAAGTTTTTAGTAGCCATAATACAATCCAAAGGAACTTTCATAGAAGAAATAAAGCCACATTTGTTACTATCAAGGACCAAACCACTCTCCAATTCAAAATGTTTAAAACCTTCAATGACTTACTAATCCTATTTAAGGAGGCATTAGTAAAAATAATAAAATCATCCGTAAAGCATAAATGAGATATATGAAAATATCCCAAAGTTTTAAAATACAAACTGGGAACTTTTTAAAGAGATCAGCCAACTCTCTAGAAAGGTAATCAGCCACAATAATAAAAAGGGCCGGCAAAATAGGATCACCATGTTTCAGACTATGAGAAGCCTTAAAGAAATCATTAGATTTACCAATGACAATGATAGAGAAATAAGGACTTCCAATACAAAGCTTAATGAGATTAATAAACTTGGAGTCAAAACCAAATAACATCATAATATAATAAAGAAAAGTACAAGATATATTATCATACGCCTTAGCAATACCAAGTTTCAAAATCATATTTCCACCTCTCTCTTTAGCATCCAAATCATGATAGAACTCTTGAGCCAAAAGAATATTATCTGCAATGGCTCTACCTTTAAGAAAACCCATTTGGAAAGGAGAAATCAGATTAGGGAAGAAAGTAGATAGATGGTTCATAAAAATTTTAGATAACAACTTATAAAAAAAGGATCAAAGACGAATAGGTCTAAAATCATTCCAAGTAGAGGCAGAATTATTTTTAGGAATAAGCACAAAAGAAGTAGCAGTGAAAAATTTAGGTATGACATTTCCATCCAAAAATTCTTGAACAGTAGAAAATAAAAACCTTCCTTAAGCACTTGAGAAATAGAAATAGTAACCATTGAATGTTTAATATCCCTAACAATATAAAACACATTAGAATTAAAAAATGAGTCCACATCATCAAAAATTCGCTAAAGGTTATGAGTAGAAAACAAATCTATAAAAATATTAGCAATGTCAAGAGACATACAAATTATCAACCAATAAAGAATCATAGTAAGAGGAGCCATATGAAAATTACCATTAAGCAAAGGGCCTATAAATATAAGAATAACATTACCATGGAAATCTTTAATGATGCCACCACACCCCATGTTGTTAATGTCATTAGCAATACCAACATTCAGCTTGAAACAACCCAAAAATGGTTTAACCTAGAAACCAACCGAGGTTGAGAAGGAAGCAATGGGGCCTCCAACTTGACATGTAAATTAGGAGAAATATCATAATAATTTTTTAAACTTTTAATAGAAAGTTAACAAAAAACAAACTCACCAATTTATCTTTCACATTCTTAATAACCCTCTGAGAGTCCATTCTAATGCCATTAAAAAGAGAATTATTCCTCTCCATCCAAAGAAATCACAAAATAAGGGAAGGAAAAATATTTCTAATCTGGCCTTTAGAATTAACAAACCAAGCATTAAGAAGAGAATGAATAGACAAATTCATATCATAATAATTTAATTTGAATATATCATCAAAATAACCCCAAATTTTATTAACTAAAGGACCCAAAAAAAACATGATGCATACTCTCCACATGATATCAACATTAACACTTAGACGGAAGACCAAAACCTCTTTTGATCAAATTATCATCTGTAGGAATGAATCTATGTAAAATTCTCTGAATAAATGTGGTAATAATAGAAGGGATACATCTATGTCAAATCATCGCAAAAATGGTAGTAACATCATTCTTTGGTCTAAACACATGCCATTCATCTTTAAATCTAAAAATCGCATCATTAGCCAACTTACATAATAACACATCCTTCGACTCTAAGTTTAAAGAGAGATTGAGAAAATTTTGAATAATAAGTCAAGAATCACATTAGCAAGCTTATCATAATCCCAATAGTTTTCATTAATGAAATAATTTACCTTAGTTATAGTAGCATAAGTGGAAATAATAAGGGAATCAATAGAGTGATTACTTAACCATTGATCCTACCAGAAAAAGAAGCTTCCACCCCCTAGACCCCAAGAAAAATGAAGCTTCACCTCCCACTTAACCTTGCACAGCCTCTACCAAACTTTAGAATCACCAATATTAAAAGAACAAGTAGTAGGATGCTTCCCCACACAGTATTTGGAAAACATAAAATTAGAACACAAAGACAACTTGGCATGAAAAGTGAACCATAATTTGAAAGAGAAAGCATGGGCCAAGTCATCAATTATTTTATAGCCTAGGCCACGCTCCTTTAAAACCCCACAACACTTATCAAAGGAAGCCCAAGCAATCTTAGTGTTACTATTAGTGCCTTTCCAAAAAAAACTTATTAAGGATTTTATCAATTATATTACACACCATTTTAGTCTGAAGTAAAGTTTGGAAATAATAGTTAGGGAGAGAATAAAGAACACTTCTAATGAGATTAAGCCTACCCACAAAGCTTAAGAAATTAGAATCCCAAGATAGAAGTTTATTCTACATAGAGGTAATTAACTCATGAAAAAAAAAAAGATTTCTTTATACCTTTAAAAGGAGGAATATAAAGATACTTGATAGGTAACTAGCCTTGCAAAAGACCTGTAACGTCTTTAATAGCCAAGATACGAGCATTATGCACTTTGTTATAAACAATGAAACAACATTTCTGATTGTTCGAAGAAAGGCCACTAACAATTTGAAAATAGTAAAAGGAATCCATAATATTATTAATGCTATTACAAAATTCATTTATAAAGACGATAAAGTCATCAACAAAATATAAGTGAGATATAGGGAAACCCTTCTAGTCCTGAAATAAAAAGTGGGATGATTTTAAAAAATGTTAGCAAGGCTTCTGGAAAGATAGCCAACCACAATAATAAAAAGAGCTAGAGATATAGGGTCTCCCTTCCCTAAGCCATGCAAAAATTTAAAGAAACCAGAGCTCTTGCCATTAATAATAATTGAGAAAAAAGAGCATTCAATGAAATTTCTAATAAGGTTAATGAAAACCATGTTAAAACCAAATAGTTGTAGGATGTTATAAATGAATTATTAACTAATGTCATCATAAGCTTTGGATCTATCAAACTTGAGGATAGTATGACCACCCCTCACAGACATCCAAATCAGGGCAGAATTTATGGGCCAACAAAATATTATCAGTGAGAGAGAAGGTGATCATGACAATTTTGACGGAACCTTGGCGATCGATGGATCTTTATCAATCTGGTATGGACGATGGAGGTCCTTGGTGGGATTTTGGCATAGAATCTATGCATATAAAGTTGATTTTGAAGGAGCTATTGATTCTCTATTGGATTGATTTGGCGAATGGTGGTGATTGTTGTTTTTTTTTTCTTCTGATGTTAGATTCTTGATTGATTTTGGTAAGACTACATATATGAAGTTGATTTTGGAGGAGGTTTTTTTGTTCGTTCGAAGTTTCCTTTATTATTTCTTGGAATGAATTTTCTTCTTGGGGGGCAATTTTCTCATTGATTTTGTTGGCGAAACGTTTGGCTGAAGTATGCTTGTTGTTTGGATGTTCTGCTGAAGTTAGACTTGAGAATTTTTGTAGAAATTGCTTCTTAATTTTGTTTGGATTTTATGAATGCCTTGAGTTGGTGCTTGGAGATAATTTTTTTTCCATTTTGACGTTTGAAACTTAGAGGTTCTTGAAGTGGAATTGTTTGTTGTTCAAGAAAATTTGGAATGGAACTCTTCAATTGAAGAACAAGATGTAGGAATTTGCTTGTTGGGTGTCTTATTCGGTCAAGTTTTGAGACAAAAGGAGTCTTTTTTTTTATTTCTTCAAGAATCTTGGAGAAACAGCTGATGTGATCTTGGTCGATTTTGTTACCACTTGGTGTATTTGGGTTGATTTTTCTTCAGAGTTGTTTGGAAGCTTTGAAATTAATGAAAGAAGTGAACATAATATTCCTCCTAGTATTATCAGATTTGATTTGATAATTTTCTTTGTTTGTGATCTCATGATGTTCAAGAGATGGTTGGGGTATGGATGTTTAGATTATATAGGTGGTATTGAAGAACCGGATTCAGGTTTGCTGAAGATTCTTGGAGATAATGTTGCTACTTTTGCCACAGGTCATGCAATTATTTTGATGGCTTTCAGTGGATCTTCCAAGGGAGATAGTTTGGAAAAATGCTCTAGTGAGCCCCACTTATTGAAGCAATTGTTCTATTATTATTTGGTTTATACATGGAATGTTATTTAGATCATCATAAATGTATTGGAGCTAGCTTTAGGTGGGAGCTTATCCCATAAAGTCTTAAGATGATTACATCTTTGTTCTTTGAAGAACAAGTCCAATTTGTTGAAGACTAGAAGAAATTGAATATTATTGGTTTCTCCCTTTCCATGGTGATGTGTGCTGGTGATTATCAGTACGTATGGCTTTGGTAATGTTGAGGCCAATTGATGGCCTCTTGATGTGGGAGTCGGTGTTATTACTTCGTTGACTATATTTTGTTTATCAATGGTGGTTTTTGTTGGATGAATTGAGGTTTTAGCATATTCAACTCTTGATTGGAGCTCGTTGGTCCCTAAGGATGTTGATGGAAGTCCTTTTGTTGTTTTGGTGGCTGTTTAGTTGTTCTTTTTCTTATAGTAGTTTGTCATTTTTTTTATTTTTATTTCTTTTTGAAATTATTTTATTAAAAAGTGGGATTTTAACTAGGTTTCATTGTTTATCTATTTGGAACTCTCGGATACTAACCAATCTTTTAGGTTGTTTTAAAATTTGGTGTCCCCATCACCCCAATGGATTTAAAATGGAATTTAGTAGATCTCATATCCAATATAATAGTTTTATAGGGCTTGTTTTAGCTTTCTAGTTTGTAATAGTTGTTTCTTCTTTTTAATGTAATTTGCATTTCTTCAAAAAAAAAAAAAAACAAAATATTATCAAAGATAGGACAACCTTTAACAAAGCTCATTTAGAAAGGAGAAATCATTTTAGGAAGAACAGTAGTTAACCAAATCATAAAAATTTTAGAAATCAACATACTAAATAAAGTATAAAAACTAATCTGTCTAAAATCATTCCAATTACTAACATCATTACTCTTAGTGGTAAGAACAATAGAAGTAGAAGAAAAAAATTTAGTCATAGCATGACCAGTAAAATATCCAAAACCGTAGCATAGAGAAAATCCTTAAAAATACCCCAAGCATTTTGAAAAAATTTGGTAGTGAACTTTAAAAAGAAAACCAGCAACAAAGTCACCATTCATATAAAAAATATTAACTTTTAATTCATCTAAAGAGGGAATTTTAAAAAGAAAACCATTATCCTCCGACGAGATGAGATTGGGGATAATAGTAGGGTTATCAATATTACTTGGGATAAAGACCTTGTTGAGCCTATGCTGAAAGTGTTGAATAGCCAACAAGGAAACTTCCTTAGCATTCTCAGTAATAGAACTATCTTAGCATTTGATTTTATTAATTGAATTCTTTGCACGTTTCCTTTTAACCAAAGCATGAAAATATTTTATGTTATTATCACCTTCCACCATATGCTTAGTAGCAGCTTTTTGTTTCCAAAAAGTTTCCTCTTGGGCATGTAATTTAAAGAGACATGCCATAGCCTCTCTAAGTAAAGCAAAATTATGATAAGAAGGAGATATTTAACAATTAAGCTCAATATTATTAACAGCGTCTTCGGCAGTTAAAATATTAGTAAAGAAAATTTTGAAGATATTATTATTCCACCAATTTAAAAGATGTTTAAGAATTTTCAACTTGAACCAAAGTCTTTTAATGCCCATAACAAAGTTATCATGATGTAAATGGGCATCCCAATTATCCTGAACAACACTTAGAAAAGGGTCATGCAAAAGCCACATATTTTGAAATCTAAATTGAGGAAAAGAATTCACATGTATAGTATTAAGAGCAAGGAGAAAAGGAGAATTATAAGAATGAGTATGACTAAGATGCTCAACATAAATAGAACTAAAAGAGTTAATCTTATTGGCAATAAATAAAATCCAGCCTTTTCCATAATTACCCCCAGTTTAAAGATAATTTATTAATAGAAATGCCAATGTTAATGAGATTACAATCCATAATCATTTTATTAAAAACCTCTATAGAATGAAAAATAGGAGAGGACCCCCCAATTCGCTCTGAAGGATTAGAGATGGTTTTAAAATCACTAATCAACAACCAGGGAAATTGAAAAAAGCAATGAAAGTTAGATAAGTGCTCCAAAAGAATTTTTTTAGTCCCTTGAGAAGAGGAAGCATAATTGAAAGAAGCACAACAATTAAGATTTAAACTTCAATGTTACAATGCAATACCTGAGTAAAATTACCAAGAATATCAATCCAACCTATATCATTTCAAAATTACCAAATTTTATTAGCACAATTCGTTGTGACATGTTTAAAACCTAAAAATATAGCAATGTTAAGTACGTTAGAGACATTGACAATAGGTTCACGTAAAAAAAGAATAGAAATATCATTGACATGACATAAATTCTTCACCAGCAAGGGAGAGGAAGAACACCCAATACCCTTAATATTCCAAATAATTAATGTAAACAGAAGAAACAATGGTAGCGAGTATTTTGTGAACAAGTATTTCTACTCGATTGTAAAAAGAGGTTCTTGCTCTTTCTACCACACTTATTTTGAGCTTTAATGAAACTAGTATCATTGTCATCTTTAGCAAAGCTTTAAGAAAAAAATTCCAATTCATCAGTATCAGTAAAGCATCACTATTATAATGAGAGGTAGAGGGTGACTTACAGTCAATAATCAAATCATTTTCCTTACCCTTTTGAGGAAGCTCACCTTCTTCCAACAATTCTCCATCCTCATTTGCATTACTATTCAAGCCAAGTTCTACATTCTCCTTCTCAATCAATGCCTTTTTATTAAGCCTCAAATTTTTGTTTCTAATGTTCCATTCATTTTCAGACACATTTCCATGTACACAGGGAGGAGCATCCACAATGGTAAGATTCGAAGAGGTATGAATCGGAGTAGGGTCAATAATAAGCACATGTAAAGGAGCATCACCCAAATTTGAAATATTTCCTTCAATCTCAATAGAAGGCAAATTATCATTCTCCAGAAGAGGCCCATCATTACGTTGAGATTGTTTGGACACAATTTTATCTTTACAAAGTTGAGGATGCAACCTAAAACATTCATTAACACCATGGCCATGCATTTTTACGATGAGGCAAAAAAATAGGAAGATTTTTAAATTCTACTTTTGGGAAATATCCATTCAGCTCATAACCTATCCAAACTTCAGTCGGGTGTTTCTTAGAAACATCAAGTTCCACAAGAACACAAGCCACAGAGGGTCAAGAGATAGAAGCAGTGGCTTGATCCATTTGTAAATGTCTCCCAAAAATCAATGCAATCCCAAAAAAGATTTGAGAATTAAAAAAAAAAATGAATTCTTATGTTAGAGAATGAAATCCAAATAGGTGCACAAGGCGATTCTTCCCTCACATTAAAATTTGTCATCCATTTGAGAAGACACATTTGACAAGCTTGAATATAGTAGGAACTTCTTGCAAAGATATGACTATAATCAAGATCATTTGTCAATTGGATCATAATATGATGAGGGTCCAGTAAACCCACATGAAAGGCACCCGAACATTTCAAGCTTACAAAAATTTTTTGGATAACATCCAAATTTGGCCTACGCAAAATAAATTTACCAACAAGTATAAGATTAAATGGGGCAGCCAACTAAGAAGCCACCCATTAAAAGTGTTAAACGAAAATCCAAACCTGATCTCCAGGTGAGTGAAAGCAAGCTCTTGAAAGCAAACCCTAAATCACCCAAGAATCGCCAAGGGAGAGCACAATGCAACTGTCACTTGACCATGGTAAATTCACCCCTTACACATCTTTTGATTTATGATACACTTTATGTATCTTGGAATTTTTTACAGACATTACGCATCTTTTCATTTTTGGTACATTTTATGAGTCTCTTCTTTTTTGCCAACTTTGATCCTTTTTATGTCTTTAAAGATTCTCAATTGTGATATTACCTTCAAAATATAAGAGAATAAGAACTCACTCTCTTTTATAGGGATGATTAAACCACAAATCAAAACTTTATTTATCTAATTTAGACAAACAACTTGGGTAAGAAAATTTCAAATAGATTCGTTGATTTACAAAATTATTCAAATTAGATAGGGAATTGTAGTAAGATGAAATAAATATCTATTTCTTAGTTCAATTTTTAATTTGAAATATTTTTTTATTCAAAAACAAATTACACCACTAAAGGAGTTAGAGGAAGAGGGACAGTCATCAAATTTTCTTCCTTTAATTATTTATAGAATTCAATAATCACTTACCAAAAATTTTAAGTAAAAAGAAGTAAATTTCTCATTTTAAAAACATGTGATTAGAGATAAGAGAATTGATTCTCTTATTAGAGAGTGTTCTCAAAAACATACATGGAAAATAAAATAAAATATTATAAATATAAATAATTTACTATAAAACAAAAATACTAAAACAAAATAAAACATAAAAACATGAACGGTGAACAAAAATAAAGTAAAAAGCATACACACATGTATTACCTATAACACAGATAAACACAAAAAAAAAAACCTCATTATCTTGCTCTTGGTTCGATGATTAAGAAGCTAGGTTAGCCTAAGTGATCTTTTCCTTTTTCATTTTTTGCCCTTATTGCAATTTGTTTATTTTTTCCCTTTTCCTTTGCAAGAAGAGTTTTCAAATGTCTTGGATTCCTACTCCTAAAATAAATAACATAAGTAGAAATCTTAACATTCTTATAATATTTTTTGCTTTGTTCCACTTTGGTTGATGCTTATGCTTATGCTTTAGTAGACTTTCTAATTTACTTAATATTTAAGCTAACTCCTCACTCTCATCATCTACTAAGCCTCTTTCATCCATGTCTTTAACTTTTAGCATTATAGTTTCTCCTGCATCCAAAAGCTTCTGACTAAAACTTTACTCGTGTTCAATGTGTTAGCCAATAAGATTATCAATATAATAAACATTCAAATCTTTTGATTCATATATAGCATTGACTTTAGCATGAAATTTATCAAGCAAATAATGTAGAATTATACTAATTCAAATTTTTTGATTCATACATAGCAGTGACTGACCTTTACAAAGTTTGAAAGTTTATTTACTAAATCATGTAATGATGCCACAATTTGAGTAAACCTATTATACATGTCTAAGATCTTCTCATAAGGTTTCATGCAAAAAAAAAAGTTCATAAAAATTTATTAAAATATTTAACATTAATTACTTGACTTAACTAGTATCTTTGTATGTAGTGAATAATGTATCCTGAATTTCTTTACCAATAGTACATGTAGAGATTCTCATGTAATCTTCTGAATTCAAAGCATAGAAAAAATAATTCAATCATTTAGTATTCAATTAAGCATTGATTTATTATATTATACTCCATTCACTAAAAGGAATATATTTTTTTACTCCACTTATAATACATGATGGTACAGAATAACCATTTTAAATCATATGCCACATTCAATAATCAATTGACTGTAAGAAAGTAGACATCCCAACTTTCCAAAAAATAAAAGAAATATTTTCAAATAAAGGTGGTCGCATGATCGAATATCCTTCCATAATATTTTGACTTCCAAAGATAGCAATTGATCTTTAATTAAAAGTTTTCTAAAACTTAATTTATGAATCCTGCTCTTATACCACTTAAAAGTTTATAAAGGTTGTTAAACCTTATAAACTATTCTGGATGCTAACCAAAATGTGAGTGAATTAATGATTTCAAACCTTCCTTATATACAAAGAAAAATGACCCTTCTTTAATGTATTTTAATGTCTAAAAACTGATAATTTAATCTCTTGATATGGAAGCAAAGTAAATTCACAATAATAGAAAATTATAAATTTCTCAACCACACTATTAACACAAAAAAAAATTTGGAAAATAAACTGCATAAAAAATAAAATAATAAAACAAATACACAAGATATTTTTATTGGTTCGTTTAACTTGACTTACACTCACTCCGTAGAAAGTCCTATTCTAGGTGTTGCACTAAACTCGTTAGTAACTTTCCTTTAGCCACCACAGCTTGATGGAGAATCCCTTTTAATTCTTTCAACCAAACCCGGTGCGATAGAGGATTGTATTTCTTTCTAAAGCAGAGAATCTAAACTATTTTCCCTCCTGGTCAGGCAAAGAACCTTGACACTTTTTTACCCTCCTGGTGAGGAAGAGAACCTGGAATCATTTTCACCTTCCCGGTACGGTGGAGTAGTGGGTCCTTTCACACTAAAGAGATCTTCTTCTACCAAAAACTTCCCTTAAAAAATATTGAAAATGATGGTACTTAGGTAAAAGCTTGCTAGAGCAAGTGTGTGAAACCCCCTCCATAATCCCTTGAAACCCATAAGGATATTCTCCCTATTTAACTCCACCCTTTCCTCTCTTCCTTTCAAGGCTCTCTTTTCAAGTTTTCTCTAAAAGAATAGAGACATAATGCTTTCTAAAGAAACATACAATGTCATTGTAGAAAGCTTAAATAGAAGGCTTCAAAAACTTTAAAAAATAAATTATGTCATCAAAGATCATCATGTATTATCAGCATATATGATTAGTTCAAAATGGCCCTTTTTGATAGTACAAACTGCATTATACAGTATGATCAGTTTAAGAGTTTATACTTATCATCCAGGATACTTTTGAGATTATCCAGGATAATTAGTTGACAAAATTATGGTTTGTGTCTTGTAAGATTTGGGGTCGTCCCATGCTTCCTCTCAGTCATCTAATACAATCATCACAAATCATCCTTGATGATTAGATTGAACAAATTCACTATAATTACTCCCGTAATTATAGGATCAATTGAGGCATGATGGTAATAGATCATCCACTTTGATGTAGATCATCGTAGATGATTAGAACAAAATTTGAATCTTAAAATCTATAATAAATTATGATTGATAGTTATTTATAATGATCATAACTGATCTTTTTGGACAATCTAAATTGTTCAGTATGATTTGTTAAATGAGATGATCATACTGTTTAATATAAATCATGCAGTACGATGAGTTCAAAATTTGAACTTCTAGTTTTGACTCAATCTTAGTCCCTCTAAGTGTGTGTGTTCATGGAAATAAAATTAGCATACACCTTTATAAGACTTGACTCAAGAAATCAAAAATTCATCAATGAATATTCCAAAAACTTTATAGCATAACCTATTCTACCCAATCTTGAGCCTTAAATCTTTGTTGGATGGCGCATGGTGCTTCTAAAATTTTAGTATACACATAAATAGATATACATTACAAATACAAGTAGAAATAGGGATGTAATCCATAAGGTTTATTATCATAAAAATTATAAACTCACAAGATCGAGTTGTAACAACCCAAAAAATTTAAAAAAATGGTTGATACACTCACTTCCCTAGTCTCATAGTAAGCCCATGGCTCTCAAAAAACCTCTCCATTCATTCCATAGATTAGAAATCTCCCAAACCAATAAGAGAGAGAAGGAAAGATAGTGAAAGGATAATTTTATACTATCTTATAATCCATCCATCATCAACTTTTAGAGTCTTCTAGGAAATTAAAAAGGGTAGCTCATATTTTCTAGAAAGACCAAAATCAAGAAAATCTAGCCATATGTTAACAAGTTAACTTCATTTAAAGTTTTATGAACAAACTTAATTTTATCCTAAATTTTAATACATGGAGCCTTGAAATGCAATGAAATGAAATATTAAGTTTCATTATCCTTTGTTTCATATTTCATCAAGTTTATATGGTTAGACCAAAATTTATAATCATTTTAAGTGGTAGTTCATTTTGAACTACAATTTTTGACATGATCTATAATTTTTATCATGCATCTATCATGAGAAAATAACTTAGATCAAGTTGAATTGTGTGCTTTATATAGTAGGTTTTGATGTCATGACCTCTTATTTAATTGCATGGTGATGTAGAACCATCCTGTATGTCAATTCCTCTACATTTTGAATTGAGACCTAGATTCCTTATCCGACATGGTTACATTACCACATGGATGACTGGCACATGTCCCGACAGGTATTAGCATGCATGGCAGTGATGTAATAATTAGAGATGCTATTTTATTTTATTAAAATAAATTAATAATTTATTTTCTATGCATATAAATTCAAGCAATCATAAAAAATTCATTTTCCATCCAAATTTAGATTCATGAAATTACACAATTGCCATGCACATTACATATTTAATTTTCTTTTACATTTCCTTAAATTTCTGCGAGACTCAAAATAGAATATACATAGGAATGATGTACTCATTTGTAAGTCCTTGTAAATTAAAAATGTGTATAGATTGAGTTAGACAGTGTCCTAAGTTAAAAAATATTTAAATATGCCTACTTATAAAAGGAGCTTCATCACCATTCTTTTATATAGAATTTGAGTCTGTTGTAAATTATTAAATTATTGAATAAATAAATTACTTTAAATACAATCAATCTTTCATTTATTATATTTGCTTCATGTTTTGCATTCATATAGGTGGTTCTTTGCATTAGTTGGTAGAAATTTTCTTTGGTTTCTTTTGATGTATATGTTTCAAACTTTGTAGGAACATGTATACTAGTTCTTGGATGATATAATATTGGGTAATGTATAAAACCCTTTACCTAATCATACATACATGCAGTTATTTTAATTTCTACAATTAATGTAAAGACAAACATTCATTCCCAAATATTCATGCCCAAACATTCATGCCTAATATAGGGCCACTATCACACCAAAATTTATAAGAAATATTTGAAGTTAGAAAATTTATTTAGGTAAATTAAATAAGATAAAATTTAAAGTTCTTAGTGAGTATTCTCAATAGTGGCATTTTAACATAAAGTTAAATTACTCATCTTGAGTCATAAATTTTAAAGTCTTATTCATCCTTTGATCTCATAGAATAAAACATGGCCTATCTTACATTACATCTAAGGCGATTGATTGTTCATTAGCATTGTTAGCTTGCAACTCACTCCAAGCAAGTATAAGCCTTTTTTAAAACCTCTTAAATCTTTGCACATTCATATTAAATTATTTTAAAATCTAAATTTTAAAATCTAAATTTAAATGACAACTAAATAATTTATAATCTAAATCCTATACATTTAATCCTTTTATACGAAAAACTTTTTTTTAATTCATGTCTTTTAAAATCTCAAGTCTTACATTTAATGGAGAGTATTCTCTTAGGAGATGTAACTAACTATAAGGTCTTGCCTCTATAGGAAGTCTATAACCCATAATAAAATAAATCCTATCTTAGTTTGTTTCTAAGGTAGGGGAAAGATTTGTGGAATACTGGCCTAAGCTTTAAACATTTGAATAATTTTATAATTGAAATGATAGGTGAATATTTTTTTCACCTTTTGGAACTTATTGAATGTTACCTATGAAGTGCTCAATCATGAATAAAAATTTATCTTTTCAAATTGATGGTGAAACTTAAATATATATTTTTAGGAATGGAATAATGTCAATCTATACATATTTGATTAAAGAAACCAGAAATATAAATTTAAAGCAAATCTTATGTGACATTATATTTGGATAAATTTATCCATAGATTTTAATGATGACTCTCCTGGGGATAGGATTTTCTCTCTATCTTTAGTGAATATTAATTTTTTAAAAGGTTTTACAAAATATTTGGTATATTAGATTTAATATAAACTTAATCTTTAGATTATTAATTCTAATGTTGTTTCTCACTCTTTTTGAAAGTCCTTTCATTGATGTTTCTGTTTAAAATACAAATTCAAATCAATTTCATAACTTCTTCCAGTAACCACACTTATGTTCCTTTGAATATGATTCCTTGTTCAATGTTATTCTAAAACTTAAATTCAAATCGAGTTTCAATCATCATCATTCCAATTTAAATTCATTTAGATTATATTTCTCTCAATCCATTTAAACTAAATTTAAATCTCAAATCTAAATACCTCTTAAGCTACATTTGCATAGGCTGGGTTAATTTAAAAATCATAGTGTTTTGATTCACCTTAGTTTATTTGTGCTTTGGGGATTTAGTAAACTTTGCTCAGTCTAGCTTAAAAGTTAGTGAATTATAGAATTTTATTTACAAAACTGGTCAAATACATAAATAGTATCTAGAAAGTTGTTCATCTCTTTTTAAAATGGCATGAACATATCGTAACTCATGGTTCATATACTGAAGCAACTATGATCAAGTTTGGATCGATGAACAATGTCCAATTCACCTTTATTATACAACAATCTTATGTTGTCAAGGTTGAACATATTCTAGCTACACCTATTTAGGATGTACTTGAGTGTGGGTTTGCATTTATCCTTATGGTTTCTAAACCCACCCTTGTATTCTCCCGACCAACTTTTTGAAGCCTATGTTGATAGCCATAGGGAAATCTTTTATTATTTTAGTATTTGTATATCCAAGCAATTTTGAGATTGGGTCATCCTCTTCTATTTATGATATGACTAAATATAAGAGATTTAATAAGAATATCCATCAAAGGTTATGGGATGATAATGCTAAAATTCTTAAAGTGAATAATATTTTGAATGTTTCAGTTGAAGTTAAGTTGAAATCTATTTAAGTGATTGAAACCTAAACTTTTGTACAAGTCTCCAGTGTCAATTTTGAATTACTTTCATCTTTTATCTAGTGCCACTAGACAAGAAAATCTAACTAGGTTAGTTAATTCTCAACCCTTCCTTTTCACTAGAAACTTGTCTTTCCTTTCTTGTTAGAAAGGAAATGAAAGTTTAAATATTTATTAAATGAGTTGATACACAATAATACCACCAGTTATGGGTAGTCAGAGATGGAATTTCTAAAAAGTTTGAAGAATGTTATATCCACTATACCACAAACACTCTCCAAGGAATGATGAAAAGTGTGCCTCCCTATCAAGAAAAGGATACATTATTAAGAAGCAAGCCATAGTCGACAAGTAATGACTATAAATATCCGCAAGAATCTAGAAGATGTTCACAAGTCAATCACCATACATAACCTTTAAATAGTCAACGCTAGTCTATTCCAGTGATGGGGGATGTAGAGTAAACTTTTAAATTATATAATAGTCTAGGGCTCTATCACCCCTAAATAATGTTCAAGTTTTATTTGATATAAAATTAACAAAACTTAACTTATTATACTCATGAATAGGTGTCAAAATACGTAACAAAGTGATAAACTAGAGTTTCCACCCCTCGAGGAAGTATGCTTACTTGAAATAAACTACTATTATTTACTATAATTATAATTATTATCCTACTAAAACAAAAAATAATAATTTTTGAGATCTATCACTGAAAAAAATAGTAAAAGTTTTGGAAAAAAATATATAATTTAAGCATTTTATATTGACAAATATTAATTACATATCTTCCCTAATCAGACTATTCATTATAGATGTGATTCACAACATATGCATCCATATATTTTTATCAAGATTGTATGGCTAAAAAGCCATCTATTGACCTCCAATAGTTATAGTATCTCCGTAATAACCTAAAATATTTTTTATCCTATATCTAGATATGCAAATATCCTAAATTATTATTCATGGATGTTTGTACATTCCTCCATCGAGGCTATACAACCCACATTATTTCAACTACATATATGACCAATACATATATTAAATTAAATACGGGATAATATTATAAACAACATTTAAAATTTTAAGAAGTAAAGTCTTCATTAGTACTTAGCATGTACTTTACTTCAACAATTCCCAAACAAAGAATTAGCCAATTATAGAATAAAAATAAACAACTTATTTTCAATAAACTAATTGAATAATTAACATACAATAGAGTGATATCACAATAAAGGATCAAAGTATCTCCCCACATTCCTTCTTTCTTTACTTATGGAGTTACTTCAAGAAACACACATTAAATACTAAAATGATTTAATCTTTAAACTCACTAGCCTTCCTTAGATTTTATTTAAAGAGGGAACTAAGGAAGTAAACTAATAAATAATAAATTTTATACAAGTGATTGAACTCCCCTTTAAAAATAATATCACAACTATTTCTAGAATAATACAAAAAAACATATAGCACTGCAGCACATGAACGAATGGCATCGTAGCACCTTGATGTAAACTAAAGCCTCAGCACTAAAAATTTTGCACCATCACAGTGCTTGCAAATATGAATCAGTTTTATAGTGAACAACCACATCTCTTCATTGATAGAATGTGTCACTTGATTCTTACAACAATAATTCCATGGCACTGTTCACACTCAAGCATTATGGCACTAGAGTGCGAAAATGGTGTAATTGTATAAGAAATTTTGGTATTGCAAAATTTGAAAATAGAGAATCCAGTTCTACCAAGCTAATTTCTTGATGGTACGATGCTGGTAATGTTGTGGTGCTAACTTTATTAATGTTGCGGCATTGATAAGAAAAGAACTTGTTGTTGTGATGTCTAATTTATGGCACCTCAATGGTATTAAAGGTGGCGATGTGGTGTTGTTTAATTGAACATCATGGTACTACAAGCTCCTTAGAATTTTCTGCCATTTTTTAGTATATCATTAAAAAAAAAACTTAAATAATACATATTTTATAAAAATAAAATATGTAAAAAACTACAAAATTTGCATTTACCAAATACTCCCCAGCTTGAACTCTTGTAGTTATCTTTAAGCAAATGAAGAAATCTACATTCTAATTAATTAAATAACCAAAATAAATTGATAATTTAACATTACTAAAATATAGGATAATTTATCATAGTCTGAAAGTAGTGGAAATGAACAAAGTTATAATTCTAATTTCAAAAAATTAATAATTATTATCTTAACCATACACCCTTATTATTACTTAAATTGAACTTATATGTAATGAACATAATCATTGACTTTTGACTTCTAAATTGAATAATTCCTCTTTAAATATTCGGTGAATTTGCAATTAAAATTGAAATTTCATTAGTTTGCCATCATTTATACACATTCTCCTATCTTATCCTTTGTCAATTTTATTTATTTTTTAAATTTCCAATAGCATTAAAATAGAGAAAACTATTACAAACTAGCTTGTGATAGTAAGACTATCACACTCTTCATTAAGCAAAACAAGAAAGCTGGGAGGAATCTTATTGCAATAGAGATCCTCCCAAATAAAATCTTCTAATAAAGCAAAATTAGAACAAAAATTGGCTAATTTATTACATTTTGTCATTTTAAGTATAAGATTATAGTCAAATTACAAGCTTATTTCGAGTACCAGTTTTTTAATGTACTATTTTTCTTTTTCTTCTTTCTTTTTCTTCTTTTATTATTCTTTTCCTTTTAGAACTCATTTCATATTTCAACATATTTTATTTTTTGTGGAATTCATAGTTAATGATTTTGAATATCAATTTTGCTTAAAATCTTCTTACAATCTTAATGAGTTTAATATATGGATTAAATCATATTATAAATTCAAAATTCAGGTTTCTATGATTTTTAATTTAGCCTACCCATATCTATTCTTGAACCTTAATTATTCATCTTTGATTTAAAAGTTAATGTATAAATAAAAAAATTTAAAAATCAAGTTAAGTCAATAATTGAAATTACCTAAGCTAGTAAATTCTTAATTTTTTCAATTTATAAATTAGAAAGAAATATTCAGTTGAACAATGATCTAGAATTTTATTATTTTTTAAATTTTACATAATTTGTAATTTTCATTTTTATTATGTTTTAAAAAAATAAAAAGAATCCAAAAATTTAATGAACAACAATGTAAAAATATGAGTATACAAAGAATTTAATCAAATGTAAATAAAAGCACACATAAACATTATTAAATTCACATGTTTTCATATGAATTATTGAAATGTACAAACCTTGTGATATAAATAAAATTAAAATACATGGTATCATAACTAGTGCTTAAGGCACCACTCTAACAATCATAATGTAGTGGCTCTCATAGCAAATACTTCAATAATTACCTCACTATAAACATGGCAATCCTTCACATTATTGAACTCTCCCCCCAAAAAAAGACTTGTAATAAAGTTAGAGTAGAATTTAAAAACAAATTCTTTCTCTTGAATATATAAAAAATAAAAATTCTTTATTGGTATATTCAAGATATTTTATTTTTCCTTATACTTTTCATCCATAAGGTTTAATTCTGTGATGATTAACCTTAAATATGTGAAAAGTCTATTTATCTTAAATTCTTATGGCACCAATAGGATATATATTGTAGTAATAGTAAAAGGGCTAATCCATCCAAATTTAAATTTTCTATAATTATATTTCTTTCTAAAATAAAAATCAAGACATCATGATTAAGAGAAAATTCATTATCTTGAACTATACAATCAAGCATCTTCTTCATTTTTATATTTTAAAATTTTGTATCTTATAAACTTCAATTCTGAATTTGTGAAGCTTCTCAACTATTGTAGAAGCTTAGATGTTTATAAAAGAGAAGGGATTTTCTTTCTTTAAGTGTAATTCACTTCTAGGATAATTTCTTTTGCATTTTTCAACCCTTTGCTTTAAGATTTCAAAATGGAAAGGAGAACATTCTAATCAAGACAATCTTACATGGATAGAAAATCAAACTTTCAGCTTACCTTTTCTATAGTTTTTAATGGTGCGGTGATGCCAATATTTGAATTTTGAAATACTATGGAACAACCGAGCGAAACGGCCATATAATCAACTCTATTGTGCCCCTTTTACTCTTTCATGTTCTTTTTTTCATCTCTAGTGCTCACTACTAATAAATCTAATCAACCAAGAAAAAAAAATTAAAAGCTAAGTTTCCTCCCTTATAGGACTATATTTATATTCATCAGCTAGAGTGCATAAATCTATCAATTTGGTTGTGGTACAATGATACCATTCTTAAAATTATTTACTCATGGATCATTTATTTTTCATTTGGGTTAACTTTAGTATTGCTATGTAATGATCCAAGAGGACTACTAATGATTTAAATTACAAGCTGTCTTTATTGGATTTTTAAATTTTTAATTAAAGCAACTTGATTTTTTAAATAGTACCAATAAATCATCTAATGATGATTTCTAATTCCAAACTAATTGCTTTGTTTAAATCCTTGAAAATTTAAAGTTCTATGATTAATAGAAAGTTTTTTAGGATTATTCCAATTTACTCCTAGATTAGTTTAACAATAATTTCATTGATTATTACCAGCTATACTATTTGAAAAATTAAAAATATAATAGTTTCTCTACCCTAGATTAGATGTATTGGAGTAGGGATTTTCTTTTCTTGTAATCAAATTATGATTTTAACTCTCTTGTGCATGAAAGTTCATAAGGGTTGTTAAACCTTTATGAAAAAGCCTGAGCTTAACGAAGAGTGGGGGGGGGGGGGGGGGGAAAAGTTGAAAAAAAAAATGTTGAATAGTTAAAAATAAAATTAAGAGAATAAGGAAATATTTTTGATTTTTTTTTTAAATATTTTAAAACAAATTATTTATGTAAAAGTAACAATAATTTCTCAATAAATAAATTTTGTCATTTTGACCACAAAACAAATGATAAAATAATGCAAAAATTGAATGCAAAAAAGTAAATAAAAAGTGCACCCCTAATTTATAATGTTTCGATTAACTTGACATACATCCACTCCATGAAAATCCCTTTTCAAGGTATTGCGCTAAAAGTAGTCATTCGATCATCATTTCCATCGACTCTGTGAGGCAAAGTAACTTGAATCCATTTACTTCCACCTAGAGTAAAAAGAGAACCTAGAAATCTTTTTACTCCTTCCTAGAGTAGGCAGAGAATCATAGAATCCTTTTACTACCTCCTAGAGTAGGTGGAGAACCTTAGAATCCTTTTACCCTCTCCTAGAGTAGGCAGAGAACCTTGGATAAGATTCTAATAAAAGTCCCCTAGAGCCACCAAGGAACTACAGAAGAAGCTTGAAGAAGATGAAGGAAACCTTGCTTGGAGCAACCCTTGTGAATCCCTCATATTACGCTCCCCCCCCCCCCTCACAAGGATATCATCTCTTCTCTCTCTTGAAGCTCTCCTTTTTTCCATCTCTAAGCTCTCTCTCTTGTCAACCCATTAGAAAAAGATTTCTCATAAGAGTATTAGAAATCCTTAAAAAGTGGGCTTCAAAAGACCCTAGATATTAAGAGATATGTCTTCTATTCATACAAAATGATGCGCATATTATATGGCATGATCAGTTCAGTTAAGACTCATCTAGAAAGATCATGTAGATGAACTATTCAACTTTTATTATACATCATTCAGTACAATCAAAACATCATACGGTATGATTTATAGAAATTCCTTTGATCTATTATGGATGATCCTTAGTATGGCCAACTTTATATATGGGTGATCTTCTAGCACTACAGACATTATATGATCAGTATAAAAATGATGGATTTTATTTGGTGCAATTTATGGGATGACAAATTTCATACATGGGCTATCATGCAGTATAAAGTATATCATATAGTATGATCAATCACAATAATTATCCATGATTTGGCTTCCTAATATCACAGGATTAATTAAGAAAGATTTTATTCAGATGTATAATATGAACCAAATCGTATTGTATGAGTAAAGAATTAGTATCTTTCTTAACCTTTGGTGCCTAAGGTTTTATTAGAGCATAATAGTTCATATAGTATGAATTACTTCATATTGTATAAAACTAATACTATACAATATGAATTACTTTTAAAAAATAATCTCACAAGAATATTTTTATCTCTCCCCCAGTGTGTGTGCAAGGTTACTCTGTAATGATATCCACCAAATTATAGTTCCAACTCAGGAAAGGAAAAAATATAAAATATAATGAAAACCAACTTTAACCCTTGTCTAGAGCTGATTAGAATTCCAAGTGAAAGGTAAATTGATTTCCTAAAATGTTAGTGCACATAAATACAACACAAAAATATCATAAAAATAAGAGAGAATAGTAACAAACAAAATAATGTTTGTTTTCATTAAAATCACAGTGTTTGAATCTGGTTTGCAACATTCTCCCCCTTTTTCATGATAGAAAACATTATTGTTTTTTAAATTTTTAAAAAGTGTTTTTCGTCTAAATTCCCCTTTAGATTAAAATTAATTCAAAGGAAAAGGGGGTCTATTTTTTTTTAAAAAAAAAAATTAAATACTATGTAAACAATAACAATAATAACAAGTAACATAATAAAATACTAATCCCCCTTTTGAAAACATGAAAAGAGGGAAAGTAGCAAGAAGAAGAATAAAAAATTGAAATAAGAAATGTATAAAATAAATAGACTCAAAATGACTAACAACTCAAGGTAAGGAAAGAACCATTACAGACATGAGAACTCTCACAAGCATTTTTAAATGTAATAAACTTACTTTGCAAATTGAAAATACCAAATAAGACAAAATTTGACTTTATTGTAACAAAACGATTTGGATTCTAGAGTTTGCACACCCAGCTTAACATCTTCACAAGCTAAAATCCATTGTTGAAACCAAAATTCAATTCAAGAATTACAATTAGAAATGGAATTTTATACTTTTCATACTACTAGCATGAAATATATCGAATAAAAGAATACTGTAAAAGTGATGAATAAAGAACATAGGTTTTAGAAAATTAAGTTTTAAACACATTATAAAATATAGAGATATTCAAATATTTAATAAAGTAATTAAAAGAGAAGCTAATTTAAGTTGGGATCATTTTGTGCCTCTTTCATCAGCTTTTAGCACACATTATGAATTTTTTATTTTTTACACACTAAGTGCATCTTTTACTATTGGTGTCATTATCCTTCTTTTAATTTTGGGCTCATTTTGTACCTCTTTTGACTTTTCTTTTGCATATTTCTTCCTTTCTAAATCCTTAAGAATCTCACTTATAACATTATCTTCCAAATATAAGAGAAGAATAACTTCTCTCTTATATAGGGAAGAATAATCTACAAAGCAATTTTGAATTTTCTAATAGAAATAAAGAGTTTGATGTAAAAAAATAATGAATTTCATTCATCAAATTGTAGAATATATCAATGATATAAAAACATGTAATAGAGTGATAAATTTTTCATTTCAACATCTTAATTCTAATTCAATTTAGACATCTAGTTCACTTGAAAGTAAAGAAATAAACATAATGTAAAATATTTTTTTTAATTTAAAAAGGATTACAACAAAAGTGGTTGCTAAAATGAAAATAAATGTGATGTAGACACAAAATAACCAAGAACAAAGAAAACATAAACATAAAAAGAAAAGCACATCATAAAAAAACTAGAATAGAGATAGATCCTGATTAGAAAGTATATGTGGAGGTTGTTAAAAGAACTTGCTAAAGCTATAATATTGTTGTTAGATGGAGGTGAACTAATGTTAAATGTTTCCAAATTGCTCCCTGGGCCAACCCATATCATTATCATATTTGGTTTGTTGTTGATCCAAATGAGTCTCAAGTCTGTCAAATCATTGAATCAACTGTTTGTATTGGTAATGATGAGGAGGTAGAGCATGTGTAGGACCAGTTGTAGCGGAAGCTTATCCTTCTCCATCAAAGAGTGGGTCTTTTGGCTCCTAATCTCTATGAAATAACATCTAGAAGGAGGAATCCCAAAAGAAAATTCAAGTGTGCTTAAGGGGAGCATGATATGTGATGTTGTATTTTTTTTTTTCAAGATATACCCAATCGCATGTCCAAGAGTGAGGTTTTTCTTTCTCCTAGTGGTTGGGAGCTAAATGGAAGTGAGATTTTGGATATAATTAATTATTATTTGAGCTTAATCCATTTTGGTGGCTGACATTATGAAATAGGTGACAATTGCTAGTAGGTAAGTCTTGTTTATCTGATCTTCATTATTAGAGATGATATATATTCTCAAGACGTGCTGGATAACCCTGGCATTTTTATTTAGAGTATGTACCAAGGGTTGGTGGTAGTTAAATATAGCATTTCAAAGTAAGAGATCAATAGAAATCCAATCAAAGTCAGATTTGGAGGCCATATCAAGGGGTCTATTTCCTTGGGTGTCTAGCTGAAGATGGACTCCAATGTCTTCATTGGTGATTTCCACATTCTGACAACTAACATGGAAAATCATTACAATAAAATCCCCACTAATCCTAAGGTTTTCTAGAAACTTGAAAATGATTTCATAGTGGAAGGGATGGGCCAAAATAAAAAGAAATTGAAGCACAATGGTATTAAAGAGGTTCATTACTGGAAAGTTATGGGCCTGCTAATTAAAAAGTGTAGAAGGTGTGATCATGGCTTCTTTGTATTTTCAATAGGCAGCTTCATTAGAAGCTATCAAAAAGAAAAGAGGAGGAAGTAACTTGGGTTTGTCGACTGTACTTTCCACCTCCGGCTAATATAAAGGTTGAGATTGCAAGAAGGAAGGATTAGAAAGTTTTGTGAAAAAATAAAAAGAATTGGGATGCTAAAATATGTCTCAGTAAATCATACCGTATGATTGTTAGATCGTACGAGATGATCGTATGAAATTATTTTTGCTACAAGATATGTTAAAAAGATGTTTTTGATTGTGCAGTAAAATCAGACTTTGTACGAGACAATTATAGACATGGTGGTCATCCTGAGGAGCCAAATTATATGACTTTAGATGTAAAGGTTTATACATTATGAACAAGTGTTGTTCATATACTGTATGATCAATAATAAATGTCATACCAACAAAAACAAATTCATCCTAATTTAGATTGACATGTGGATTATCCAAGTGAATTGGTGTTTTTACAGTATGATTGTTAATCATAGATTCAATATGGTTCATCTGTTGAGTCAAGGGTTGTGATTAAAGCCGTATTGTGCAGATCGTACAATATGAATGTAGTTTGTAGAGTACGATCAAAGATGAAATTTTTAATTTGTAGAAAAAGACAATAAAGTTCACGGAAGGGTTTGTGAGATGATCAGGACAAAAACATAAAATAAGATAATAATATATTCATAAGAACAAAAATAAGAGAAAAATAAAATTAACAAACAAAGTAAGGACAAAGAAAACAAAATAAAATTAAGAAAATAACAAGACAATGAAAAAATGTAGAAAACATATAAACATAAACAAGTATAACAAAAATAAATAGAACATAAATATAAAGTGTAAGTTTCAAGCATGAATATAGATCACACCTAATAAATAGAAAATATAAAAACATAAACAAATATAACAAAAATAAATAGAACATAAATATAAAGTGTAAGTTTCAAGCATGAATATAAATCACCCCTAATATGGTTCTTATGGTGCTAAAGATTTCAAAAGCTAGTGGTATTGTAAAGATATCAGCAAGTTAATTTTCAGTGGCTATATGATGTAGCTCTATGTCTCCATTGGTATTATTGTCCCTAATGAAATTGTGCCTTATTTTTATATGCTTGGTCCTGGAGGGTTGGATTGGATTCTTTGAAATGAAAATTGCAATATTGTTACACATAGGATTGGAATTGTGCCTACACGTAGTATTAAATCTAGAATTTGTTTCTTTAACTAAAGGACCTGGTCCTCTTAACTTCCTAAGGATATGTACTAATCTTTAGCAGTGGATAGGGCAACTGAGTTCTTTTTTTTTACTAAATCAGGAGACTAGAGACTGTCATTTGAATTGACATGTTCTTGAAGTGCTTTTTCTATCAAATCGGCATACTGCAAATTTTGAATCAAAATATCCTATAAGTTAAAAGAAGGTGCTATGCCTAGGATATTTGATTCCTAATCTTGAGTTCCAAAGATATATCTATGAATTCTCTTTGTAGCAGTCAAGTGGGAATCTTTTGGATCAACATGAAATCTAGCACAGAGATAAAAACTACATATAATATCAAGTCTTCTAACAGTCAAGTCAAGAAATGATTTAATTATTCCTCTGAATTTCTTTTGATCAATAGATTTTCAATTTCAATCTTTATCTAATTAAATAGTGAACTCATCAGAGTGTTAATTGGCTTGGCTTTATCCTTCCAAATTTCTTAAAGATGTCCTTAATTTATTTTGATAGAATAAGGAAAGTTCCATCATCCTTATGCCTTATGCAAAATCCAAGAAAGTAGGTCAATTCTCCCATAATACTCATCTCAAATTCCTTACACTTTATTTTTAAAAACTCCTCATAAATGTTTTCATGAGAGGATCAAAATAAAATATCATCAACATAAAATTGGACAATCAATAGTTCATCTCCTAACTTTTTCAAAAATAGGGTGATATCTACAATCCCCTTAATAGAGGTTTTTTATAGTAAGAACGTTATTAGTTTTTCAAACCATGCCCTAGTTACTTTTTTTAGTCCACATAACGGCTTTTTTAATTTGAACACATGTTTAGGAAATTGTGAATTTTAAAAGCCTAGGGGTTGTTTAACGTACACATCTTCTTTTATTTTCTCATTCAGAAAGGCACTTTTGTCATTCATCTGAAATTGTTTGAATCCCATAAAATAAGCAAAGGCTAGTAGCACCCTAATGGCTTCCAATTTAGCTACACGGAAAAAAAGACACTTTAAAATTAATTCCTTTTACGTAATTGTACCCCTTACCCTATAATCTTGCTTTTTTTTCTTTCCACTACACCAGAATTAATCTTTTTTATTTTTGAAACCCCATTTAGTTCCAACTACACTCTGGTCCTTATGTCTTTCAACTAGCTCCCAAATGTCAATCCATACAAGTGGATTCAACTCTTCTTGCATGGCTAGGATTCAGAATATATTAGATAGAGCTTGGTTTATGTTGGAGGGTTTAACCATTGAAATGAAGCTGGAGTGGTTTACTTCTTATCTATGTCCATGCCTAATTCTAACAGCTTCAGATTGATCCCCTAAGATTAGTTCTTTTGGATGACTTGACGAGTATCTCTGTTCTATAGAGAGTGTTTTTAACTCTACCCTTTCCTTAAAATTTTGGAAATTATAATCATTGGAGAATTTCTATAGGCTCTTTTTCTTTTAGCCTAGACCCTTATGAATTATCAAATTCATCAAACACAATATGAGTGGTCTCCACTGCTACCAGGGTTCTTTTATCAAAAACTCTATAGGCTTTCCCAACATTTGAGTAACCTATAAACACTCCATCAAAATTGGTGACCCCAATTTTTTAGCTAACATGGCTCTAGTAGCATCTACCAGGTTCTTGTTGTTTCTTTCAGCAACCCCATTTTTCTAAGGCGTTTAAAGAGCTAAAATTTTTTGATCTACCCCTTGCTTCTTACAGTAAGATTCAAATTTCTTGTTCTCAAATTCTCAACCATTATCACTATAAATGGTTAAAATTTCATAACCTAGTTTCCTCTGAATCCAAGTAGAATAAGACATAAACTCCTTGAATGATTATCTTTTATGAGATAGAAATCTAACCCAAGTAAACCTGAAATAATCATCAACAATCACATACCAAAATATTTTCTCTCCAAGGCTTATAGTGTTGATAAGTCCAAATAGATCCATGTGTAGAACTTCTAAAGGTGTGCTAATGTTAATGTCTTTGATTGAGTGGAAAGAAGATTTAACTTTTTTTCCTAATTGACAAGAATCACATAGGTGGTCCTTAGTGAACCTTATTTTGGGAATTCCTTTCAATAAGTCTTTTTCAGTGATTTTCATAAGTTTTTAAATATTGCATGACACAATCTCCTATGTCATAACTAGGATTCATCACCAATAATTTTTAGGTAAAAAGAAGCAACATGTTCAACACAATTGAAATCAAGCATGCAAAAATTTTTATTTCTTTTTTCTTATAGTATAGTATTTCCGTTTAAGATGATCATGCAGTTAGTAGAAAAACTTTAATGCTAAATCCTATTTTATAAAGCTGGCTTATGCTAAGCATGTTATGTTTCGAGCCATCTACCATTAAAACATTTTTAATAATAAAATTATGGGAGTTGCCAATTACACTTGATCCCACCACTCTCTTCGTGGTATTATCTCTAAGAGTCACCTAGCCTCCTTCCTTTGTCTCCAGTAAAATTAGTTGATTTGGATCTACAGTCATGTGTCTTGAACATCCATTATCTAGGTACCACATGCTCTCATGAGGCCTTCTTTAAGTGCATCCTGACAAAATCATTAGATGTTAGATTTGGAAGCCCAAATATATTTGGGTCCCATCTTATCTAAAAAAGAATGAAATGCATGCATTCTATACTATAAATTTTTAAGTTTTGGTCTCCACACAATATATATTCTATGGTGAATAGTGCATATAAGGGAGATAGGTCCTACCATGCCACAAGAAAGACATCAAACATTAGGAAAAGGATTTACTAATCAATTTGGGTTATGGTGCCTCTTCCTAGGTTTGAATGATGCACGTTAATGTAATGGATTATAAAACTCTTCAAGTGAATATAGTTTTTTATTTTCCTTAAAATCAATCAATTCAGCTTGCAAAATCTTATTTGCATTTTCAATAATTAAATTTTCTACTTTCAATGTATAAACCATATTATCTAACTCAGATGCAAGAGTTCCTAATCTCTTATGCACATTTTCTATTTCAACATGTGTAATTCTCAAAGAATCATGCTTATCTGTTAATTCAGAATGCTTCTGGTTTAAGATATTAAATTCATCAATTAAAGCCATTTGATTACTAACTAGTGTGGAATGATATTTTTTTAATCATTCATGTTCTTTCTGTAAATTTGAAAAATCAGATTTATGGTTGGCATGAGATTTTTTAAGCTTTTTATATGCAGTAAATTTTTTTTAGAAACTTTAAATAATTGTTCATAGGTGAGCTCACATACCTCCTCTTGATCAGAATGATGAGGATGAATTCCATTAAGCATACGTTTGTTACCTCCTCTTCTACTTCTATTTCAGAAGAGTCGTATATAGAGTCTGCTAAGAAAGCTTTTTGAGTTCTTTTTTTACCCTTCTTGAATTTTTATTTTTCTTCACCTTCTTCTTGCATGAGTGAGCATTGAGAGTTCGACAATCAAACTATAGGTGCCCTACTTCCTGGATTCAAAACATATAATATTTGAAGATATTTTAGAACTTTTAACATTTATACCTTTATTCCATTACTGATGAAATTTTTGCTTTTTATTTAAATAGCTTTTAAATTGTCTAGTCGTCAGGGCAATATCATCATCTTATTGTCCAGAGGTGTATTTATCAGAATCAGTAGCCTTTAGGGTTATAGTTTTCTCTTTTCTCCTTTTACCTGCAATAAGCTTCCTTTGACTTGGTCCTTGCTCGTAGGCAATGAGTTGCCCAAGTAATTTGTTAATGGAATAAACATTTAGATCTTTAGATATAATAATGGAAATGATTTTTGCATCATAAGAAGAAGATAAACAATGAGAATTTTGTTAACTTTTTCATAATTTGTAAGTTCTTTTCCTAATGCATGCAAGGAAGTAACAATCTATGTAAACCTAATATACATTTCAAAAATAGATTCACTAGGTTTCTTGAAGAAAAGTTCATAATCAAGAAGAAGAATGTTTAGCCTAGATTATTTTATCTTCTTTTATTCCATTAAATAAAATGCATGGGTTATCCCAAATTTCTTTACCAGTAGTGCAAGAGAAAACACGCAAGTAGTCTTCAAATTTTAAAGCACATAAAAAATAGCTCGAATACTTTGCATTCAATTGGGCTTAAATCTCCATCATTAATAGTCCATTAAAAAAACATTATTTTAATTTTAATACCATTTACTAAACATTAAGGTGCAAAAAAACTATCATGTACTAGTATTTACTTGTGATAATCAATTGAATGTAAAAGGGTAGACATGCGAGTTCTCCAAAAATTGAAAGAAATATTATCAAATAGAGGTGGTCGAATGATTTAGTATCCTTCAATAGTATTATGATTACCGAAGTTAGGCATAGATATGTTTTCAAAATTTTTTTAAATATTAATTTATAAATCCCACTCTTATACAACTTGAAAGTTTGTGAGGGTTCTTAAAATCTCCATGAACTAGCCTAATGCTAACCAAGAGGGGGGGGGGGATGAATTTTTATTTTTAAAAATATATTAACAAAAAAAGGAATTCTTTTTGAAATATTTTTAAATATTTTAAAATAAACAATTTATGTGGAAGAAACACTAATTTATAAATAACAAAATCAAAGATTTTAACTATAGAATAAATCACGAAATAATGCCAAAATTAAATGTAGAAAATAAATTGAAAGAGCATCCTAGATTTATAGTGGTACAGTAAGCTTGACCTACATCCACTCCTCTAAAGCCTCATTTCTAGGTATTGGACTAAAAGTAGTGTCTCTATTTTTAGCCCCAAAGAAAGGTGGAGAAGCCCTTATAAAATATTTCCACTGACCCGGTGAGGTAGAGTACCTTGAATCCTTTTACTCCATCTTGGTGTAGGAAGAGAAACTAAAAATCCTTTTACATCCTCCTTGAGTAGGCAGATAACCTTAGAATCCTTTTACTCCCTTCTAAAGTAGGTAGAGATGCTTGGAATCCTCTTACTCCCTCCTTAAGTAGACAGAGAAACATTGATCAAATTCTGATGAAATTCTCCCTAAAGCCACCAAGGAATTAAAGAAGAAGCCTAAAAAAGATGATGGAAACCTTGCTTGGAGTAACCTTTGTGAATCCCTCAAAGGGATCTCTCTCTCTCAAAGATCTCCTTTCTTGCTTCTCTAAGCTCTCTCTTAGGTCAACCTAACAACAAATGATTTTTCATAAAGGTATTAGAAATCGATAAATATTGGGCTTAACAAAATACTAAATTTCAAGATATCCATCTTCTGTTTGTATAGTATGATAAACGTATCATAAAGTATGATCAGTTAAATTTTGACTCATCAAATAAGATCATAAAAAAAAATTATAAGACATCGTATATTACAATTCAAACATCATTTTGATACAATTTGTAGAAATTCCTTCTATTTGTTTGGGATGATTCTTGGGCGGCTAACTTCATACATGGGTGATCATCCAGCACTGTGGACATCGTATTGTATAATTAATATTAAAACCATATATTTCATTTGGAATAATCTATGGGATGAGCAATTTTATATAGAAGTAATCTTACAATAAAAACTATATCGTACAGTATGATTAATCACAATAATTATCCATGATTTAATTGCATGATATCACAAGATTAATTAAGAAAGATTTTAATTAAGGTGTACAGTACGAACCAAACCATATTGTATGAATAGTACTAAATTAGAATCTTTCTAAACCTTTAGAGGCTAGGGTTTTAATAGAGCACAACACTTCATATGGTGCATGTCAAAATTGTATAATATGAATTACTTGGTACATTACAAAAACTAGATCATATTATACCAATTCCTTAAAATAGACTCTATGAAAAACATTTTTAACTCTCCCCTTATGTGTGTGCAAGGTTAATCAGTAAAGTTATCCACCCAATTACATAACACTACTAAGAAAATGAGAAAATATATAATAAAATTAAAATTGAATGTAACCCTAGTCTACCCAATCTTGAGCTGATTAGAATTGCAAGTGAATGATGGATTGATTTCCTGAAATGTTAATACACACAAATACAAAACAAAAAAATCACAGAAAAAGAGAAAAAATGTAACATACACAATAGTGTTTGTTATCATCAAAATCAGAGTGTTTGAATCAAGTTTTCAACATTGCATTACTAGTTTTAATTAAGTTTTGATTGTCCAGTTACATAAATTATTCAATTCCTAATTCTTAATTTACTCTTATTGTGCTCAGTTTCTTATAAATAATTGCAACTTATGTCGTTAACATGATAAAGCATAAAATTCTTATATTCTTGTAACTCCCTCAGGATTTACGTTATTACTAGTCCAGTAAAATTATTAATAGTCATTTCCTCTATTAAATAATATGCTTCCACAAATGGCTTAGATAATGATGATCCTCTAATTATATGATCTATTATTTCTATAAGAGATTCTACTAATCCACCATAAACTATTTGAATAAAAACTTGCTATAATTCAAATGGTTCAAAATTCTAAGTTTGGGGGAACTCCTATTGAAGATCACAATTTAAAGTTATGTGTTTCTTAGAAATTTGTGTAACATTTAAATGCAATGGTGTCAGTGATAAACAATTATACTTAGACTATTTCTCCTTTCGCTAAGAGATAAAGCTAAAATATGGTTAAATTATTTATCCACAGTTTTAATAACTACTTAGAATGAGTTAACTCATAAGTTGCTTACCAATTATTTCTCTGTTTTAAAAATAGTTAAACTTATATATGATATAACTTATTTTACTGAATTTGAAGGAGAATCCGTTTATGAGAGTTGGGACTGATTTAAGGAAAGGCTTTAAAAATATCCACATCAAGCATTACCTAATTGGTTTATTATTCAAACATTTTATAAGGGATTAGTAGGATCTCTAAGTGTTATAATGGATATTGTAGCTGGAGGATCAATAATGTCTAAGCAATTTAAGAAAGCCTATGAAATATTAGAAAAATGGCTACTAATAATGTTTAGTGTCCTGCTGATAGGCTAAATCATAAAGAAATAGTTAAAATTTATAAATATGATGCTTTATCAATCTTGTCTACAAAAGTTATAAAAATTTCTAAAAAATTAATTATAATAGAAGTAGATTCTCAGATAGAAACTCAATTCATCAGAGAGCAAAATTCAATTGAAGATTATATGATAGAAGAGATATAAAATTTTAATTTAATTGGAAGACAAAATAATTCCTATTAAAATGCATAAAATTCAAGTTAGAGGAACCATCCTAATTTTAATTGATCAAATAATTTGGGTGGTATTAATCAATGGAATTATGGATAGAATAATCAAAGAGTAAATTGGTACAATTCTCAACAACCTATTATTATTCCTAGACATTTATATCCTCAAACATTTAATTAAAGAAATAAATTTGGAAATAAAAAAATATCATTGAGGATTTAGTCATGTAATTGGGGATTCAATTATAAAATCATGTTGCTTCTATTAAAATTTTATAGACCAAATTAAGTCATCTATTAATTTTAGTTAGTAATATACCTCTCATTGATTAAATATTGGATAGAATAGCTGGAAATCCTTCCATCATGCTCTCTAGTGACTAATTAGTGACCTAAAGCATCCTTCTATGACTCTTCAGTTTTCTTCCTGATGGCATGTTTTCTCGGTTGATACTCTTGGTATTTTTTTACCTTCGTTGCAAACTTCATTATTTTTTCGTTCTATTTTTTTTCTTTCAATTTTTGTGACTTTTGGCGATGTCGACATCATCATTATTTAAGCCTGGGTCTTCTTTGAATGCTGATGGAAAGTCTCATTCTTTTAAAGATGTTTTGCAGGTGAATCTTCTTCTTAAACCTCTAGACTAAATTTTGTTCAAACCTCTTTTAAAGGCTACCCTTCTCTGATGTTTGACGATCTTGTGATTTCCCTATTGGTTTCCCACTTTGCTTTAACTTCAGTTGGCAAGTTTGTCTTTTGCCGACCTAATCTGTATGACATTCAAAAATTTTTCCTAAATCTAAAACTTTTCTACTCATTTCATATTGATTTTATAGATTAAAGACACATTGTGATTCAACTTTCTAATGATTTTTATTATATTAGCATTTTCTCTAGCATAGCATATTATATTCAAGCTTGCTAGATGTGATTACTCAAATGGACTCCTAATTTTGAGGTTCGGGAAAAGTCCGCTATAGCTCTTGTGTGGATTTCCTTTCCAGATATGAGACTTCCTTTCTTTAACTCCCAATTTTTGTTTGGTTTGGCTTTGATTTTTGGTTGGCCTTTAGTGATGGACCATGCTACTATGATCTCATGTATGTCGGTGGCTCAGGTTTTGGTCGAGTTGGATATTTTTAAGGAACATATTACTGAAATATGGCTTGAATAGGATTTAAATGGGTATTTCCTAAAAGTTGATTTTGAAAACTTGCTTATTTTCTGCTCTCATTGTAAAAGGCATTGTCATGGTTTAAATGAATGCTACCTGTTGCATCACCAACTTTGTAAGTAAAAGAAATCTTCAAAACAATCGAAAGGAAAAACTATTTTACTTCCTTGGTCAAGTTACGATAATTTTGTTCCTGTCAATGCAACGGTTGAGGAAACTAATGCCAAACTGCAAAATATTATCAAAGAGTCAAAAGACCCTTCCAACATTGATGCTTAACAAGTTTCTACCAATGCTATGGAATTTATTACTTTGTAGGGAGTGATTAATAGCACCAATATATGTTTAGTTAATGGTTTTGGAAATGTGGATGAACAAATGGTAGTTATTACATCTAAGTAAAATATTGTTACATCATCTGTATTCATGCCGTGTGTTATTAATACAAATTTATCTAATACGAATTTTATGGTTAACAATAAAACTTGGGCTAAAACTTGGTCATTTCAACTAATTGTGAATGAACAAAATAAAGCCTCAGGAGAAATAAGGATTACAGGAAGCTCATTCACGTTGACACATATGAAGATACTTTTGGCATGGGAAAAGTTAATTTGGAGGAAGGAGAATTGAGTAAAGCTGATATAGGCATGGGTAGTAAGGAAATTATGGAAGACACTTATGACTTTGAAAATGGAGAGCTACCTCGGGAAGTAAGGTAGGCGAGTATTTTTTATCACATGAATGATATCAATAACTGTAGTAAGTATTCTAAAAATTCCCTTAAACAAAGCAATTACTTTATTGACACCAAGGATATAAATATTGTGGAAAAATGTTTTGCCAAAGATGATAATGACACTAGTTATACTAAGTTTCAAAATTGGACGATTAGGAAAAACAAAAACATAATTTTACAATCTCCTAGGACAACCCATTCTCAAATTAGTAATTAACCCTTTCTGATGTTTAAGTCTATTATTTGGATTGTTAGAGGTATTTGGTGCCCCTTCTCTTGGTTGATGGTTAATAATTTATTCCATATTCAAAAAGCTTTTATTCTTATTTTACATGAACCTCTTATTACTTCTACTAAATTTCTCAGTACTACTAGATTTTTGCATTTTAATCATTTTCTTTCTAATTCATCTAATAAGATTTAGGTGTTATGGAAAGATCCTATTATGAATGAGGTTATTGGTGATTTTACCCAAATTCTACATTGGAATATTGTATTTTTAAATTTGAAATGTTATGCCTCTTTTGTGTATGTTGCTTCTTCTTGTATTATTAGAAATGTTTTGTGGGAACAACTAAAAAATTTCACAATATTATTAATTTGAGCTGGTTAGTTGGAGCTAATTTTAATGCTATTTCTAACCATTTTGAGTGTATTAGGGGATCTACTCCTGTTTATCATTCTATAGTTGATTTCAATAACATAATTTTGGATTCCAACTTTGGAGACATTGGCTTTTCTGGTAATAGTTTTACTTGGAACTATGGTAACTTATGGCAATGTTTGGATATTGTTTTTTTTTTTTTAATTATGGTTATTTAACTCATTTAGTTATATTTATGTCAAACATCTTAGCAGAACTCTTTCTGATCCTTTTTCTATTTTACAAGACTAGGCATGTGTGTCATGGTCCTAACTTCATATTTCAAAATATGGGGTTACTTGATGACTTTTTTTTAACATGATTCAAGAGACTTTTCATGCTCCTATGCATTCTTATAACTCTATTATTAGAATGAACATATTATGGTTCAAACTTAAAAGACTTAAGCATAAAATAAATTAGTGTAATAGAAATGTTTTTAAAAACGTTTTTACAAATATCTTGATTGCTGAACATAAAGTGAGTACTATAGAGAATAATAGCCAATTGTATCCTTTTGATGATAATTTCAATTTGCTTCGAGATACTAAAGATTGCCTATTTAAATTACAAGCCAAGGAGGAAGCGTTTTGGAAATAATAAGTGGCTTCCAAACACATTATTGAAGGTGACAATAACACTAAATATATTCATGCATTGGTCAAGTGAAATTTTCATAAAAATTACATTGATAAAATCACTCGTGCAATGGTTCCTACACTAAGGATGTTGAGGGAATTGCTAATTTGGCGGTTGAGCACTTTCATAACCATCTCAATTAGGATTTTAATCCTACTACTATTGATAACCCTAGTGTTATCCCTAATCTCATTTCTTAGGATGATAATGAGATCAAGGGGATTATTCATGATATGAATGTTGAATCTATGGCTAGGTCGGATGGTTTTACTATTAAGTTTTTTCAAAAAGCTTGGTATTTTATTAGTAATGATCTTTAGGTTGCAATTTTAGATTTTTTTTGTATGGTCAAAATATTCCTAAGTTTTTCGCTTCCACCACTATTATGCTTATTCCTGAGAATAATTCTGTTAGCAATTGAAATGATTTTAGACCTATAAGTGTCTGCACTTTTTTTAGTAAGTTGATTTCTAAAATTCTTATGAATCGTTTAACTCCTTTTGTCCCTAAAATTATTTCTCTTTATTAAATGTGGTTTGTCAAGGGTAGGCCTATTTCTGATAACATTCTTTTGGCCCAAGACTTTTGTCATGACCTTGATGTTGGGGTGAGAGGTGGCAACATCATTTTGAAATTAGATATCACAAAAGCTTATGATAACATTAAATAGAATTTTCTTTAAAATATTTTTCATCTATTTGGTTTTAAATTTTATCTTTATTATTCTCATCAAAAAATATATTGAATGATCCTTTTATAATTATTATGAATGGAAAAATCACTGGGTTTTCTTTAAATCCTCTCATGGCTTAAGACAGGGTGATCCTATCTCTCATGCTCTTTTCATTATTACTGCTGAGTATTTATCTAGTGGTATTGCCAACCTCTTTAAAAAGCATCCTAACCTCTATTTTAGAACTTTGGGTGGTTTTCCTATTTCCCATTTATGTTTTTATTGGTGATTTTATTATATTTACTAATGCTTCCTTAAATAGAATAAATAGGCATAAGGTTTTATTTCAAAATTTTGAAAATTTTTGTGGGCTTTCTCTAAATAAGAATAAGAGTTGCTTTATTGCTTCCAATAAAGTGCCTCATGACTGTATTATTGCTATTAAAGGCCTTACTAGTTTTATGCAAGGTCATTTACCTATTAAGTACCTTACTGTTCAATTTTTCAAAGTAAAAAAAAAAAGCTTTTCTCTTTGATGATTTGATTACTTCTATTCATAAGAAGCTTATGTCTCAGGATACTAATTTCTTTAGTTTTTGGGGTAGATTGACTCTTATTAGAAGTGTTCTATGCTCCTTTCCTATTTATATCTTCCAAATTCTTCAACATACTCGTGTGGTCTGTAATAGAATTGATAAATTATATAATAATTTTTTTTGAAGCGGACAAACAATAATTCTAATGTTATATGGTCCTCTTGGGACAAATGTTATGGTGTCTTGGAAGAGGGAGCTTTGGAATGTTATAATATGTATGATTTGGATTTTACCTTCTCCTTCAAATTATGGTACAACTTTCATGCTAAAGTGAGTTTTTGGGCTAAGTTTATGTATGCTAAGTATTGAGTGGGTAAGCAACCTACTATGTGTTTTTACTGTTGTGAATAGAGCTCACGAGTTTTATGTTTTTAATGATAACAAACATCTTTATATCTCAAAGTATTTTTTATTCTATATTTGTTTGTGTGTATAATAATATTTCAGGAATACCATGCAACATCAAACAAAGAATTAGAGCTCATGTTTTGGTTGAATAATGTTATGTTATAAAGGGTCAGTAATATTCATTGATGTAATTTTGATTTCTTAAGTCAAGTCCTGTAAGGGAGTATGCTTGCTTGGTGACCATACACACACACGCTCAAAGGAGTGAGATCTAGTCAAGTCTAAAAGATTAATTTTTGAACTAATCGTACTAGATAATTTTGGATTGTCTAGGCCGATACTTTATGATCTTGGAAAACAGTCGCCAATAATAATTTAGGCAAGATTTTAAGATTTGATTTTTTTTTCTAATCATCCTAGATGATCTAAATCATCCTGGACAATCTAGATCATCCTTGACGATCGATCTAAATCATCCAAGATGATCTAGATCATCCTAGACGATCAATACAAATCATTCCTAAATTGATCATGTGATTAGGGGGCTAATTATGGTTAAAATATTCAATCCGATCATCTTGGATGATCTGTATATATTACATGATGATGTTTTCCATCATACTTAATTTTCCTAAATCGTCCAAGACAAAATACCATAATTTTTCTTCTAATCATCCTAGACGATCAACAATATTATCCTTGATGATCTGTACAAATTTGCACTGATCGTCAAGGACTATCCTAATATTGTCCGGAACTATGAGGTCAAATTCTACACATCATACTAGACGATCCTGAGATCCTCCAGGATAATTTATGGCATCGAAATTGAGTTTTTAGGGCTTTCTAAAGCCCTCTTTTTAAGCCCATCATACGAGATGAACCTGCAATCTTCTTGGATGATATTTAGCACCAAAATTGAGTTTTTAGGATTTTTAGAAGCGCTCTTTTTAGGCATATCGTACGAGACAATCATGCGATCTTTCTTGATAATTTTTGTCGCCAAGATTAATTTTTAGGGTTTTTTAAAGCCCTCTATTTAAAATTTATCAAGGTACTTGATATGTCTTTTGCAGCCATTGAAGCTTCATTCTTTTGGAGTAAACTTGAAGAGAGAACTTAGAAAGGAGAGAGGAAAGTGTGGACTTTAAGAGAGTGAGAAGATCCTTGGAGGGGGTTTCAAGGGAGTGTGGAGGGTGTCTCACACGGTTGCTCCAGCAAGCTCGCACCTTAGTACCATCGGATTCAAGGTTTTTCTTGAGGGAAGTTTTGGGAAGAAGAAGATCACTTTGGTGTCATAGAACCAGGCTACTCCGCCGCACCAGGGAAAGTGGAAGTAATTTTGCAAGGGCTTCTCCGTCTAGCTGTGGGGGCTAAATGAGAGACACTTAGTTTTGTGCAATACTCGGAGGGTGCCTCCAAGGAGTGGAAGTAGGTCAAGTTGGACCAGACCACTATAAATTAGGTGTGTTCATTGCTTTATTATTTATGTATTTAATTTCCACACTTTGTTTTCTTATGGTGAAATTTTTTTTGGTTATGATTACTTTTTTCTGTTTGAATATTTTAAAAACCAATTCACCCCCTTTTGGTTAGCCTCGGTACCAATTCATAAGGGATTAACATCCTTGTCAAACTTTCAATTGGTATAAGAGTGGGATTAAAAAAAAAAGAGTGCTTGAAAATTTTTGAATTTTGATCCATGGCTAATTTTTGTTATCGTAATATTGTGGAAGGTTATTCAATCACCCGACCACCTTTATTTGAAAATATTACTTTTTATTTTTGGAAAATTCATATTACTACTTTCTTGTAATCAATTGATTACAGAATGTGGCAAATAATTTTAATTGGTTATTGTTTACCGTCATGTGTTATAGATGAAATTAAAACTGATATTCCTTTTAATCAATGGAGTAGGGAAGGACAAATCAATGCTCAACTGAATGCTAAATCATTAAATTATTTTTTATGCTTTAAATTCTAAAGATTGTATGTTTGTTTTTATGTGAACTACATGCAAGGAAATTTGGAATAAATTACACACTATATACAAAGGCACTAGTGAAATCAAGCAATCCAGGTTGAGTACTTTAATGCATGATTATGAATTGTTTTACATGAAACCTTATGGGACGATCTTAGACTTGTATACTAGGTTTATTTAAATTGTGACATCATTACATCCTTTGGGTAAAGAATTTTCAAACTTTAAAAAATTCGATATAATTCTATGTTGTCTACTTGATAATTTTGATGCTAATGTTGCTATTTGTGAATCTAAAAATTTGAATGAATATTCTATTGATAATTTGATTGGCTCACTCATTATCTACGAGTAAAGTTTTTCCCGAAGACTTTTGGATGCAGGTGTAACAATAGTTCTAAATACTGAAAATATGGAGAAAAGAGGCTTAGTTAGTGACGTTAGCGATGACTTATCAAGCAAATTGGAAAGCACACTAAAGCATAAGCATTAACAAAAGTGGAATAAAGGTAAAAATTATAAGAATGTTAAAATTTCATTTGATGTTATTTGCTTTGGATGTAGAAAACTTGGATATATGAAAAATCAATTCCCTAATTTGAGAACTCTTCTTGTAAAAGAAAAGGCTAAAGCTAAGCAAATTGTAAAAAGGACAAATAATGAAAAGCAAAAAATGTCCTAGGCAAACCTAGCTTCTGAATCATCAGACCAGGAGCAAGATGATGTTTAAACCATAGTTTGTGCGTTTATTTATTTGTGTATGCATGTTTTTATTTATTATATTTTTTATGCTATCTTTGGGTTTTATTTTATTTTATTTACAATTTTAAAATTTTAAATTTTTCTTTAATTTTCTTTTCTTGAAGTTCTCTCTAATCAACACACATATCACCTTTTTGTTTCCTATACACTTTAAAAAACCAAGTTTTTTTTAAAGATCATTTTTCTAAAAATTAAAAACCTACCACCTGTTTTTCTTGAATTTTTATGTAAGTTGTGGTTGACTTCTCTAAAAACAGTTAAAGGAAGAAAACTAATGATTTTGTCTCTCTATCTCTTTTCTTAAAGAGGTTATTCTACTTTTGATTCAAAATCTTCATCATATTACAAATTGAATTCTAAAATTAAACTTTTTTAATCTCCCTATAATATTTCTATTGCATAGGATTCTTTTGCAAGTTGTTGAATCCACCTCATAATTTTCTTAATCAAGTGGTTCATTTTATCAATAGAATGGGTTTGCTTTAGTTATTAAAATTTTAGAAAGGTGGCACTTTTGATTGAAAAAAAGAGACCAATAATGCTAAATCAAAAGATGCGTAATGACACCAAATTGAAAAAGATACACAAAGTGTATAAAAAATTAAAAGATGCGCAAAATACGCCAAACAAATGACAAGAAGAATAAAATGAACACACAAAAAAGTAAGTGTATCTTTCTTGTAGTTCTTAAAGAATAAGAAAACCAATGATATTTATGATACTTGAACTTGAAAATCATGATTCCTGATTCACCAATTTTTACATTAATCTTCTATTAGATATGTTTTATGAAAGGAGATTTGAAAAAATTAGTGTTTATTTTTCTAAGTTATTCCTTATTTTAGATATTGGATTAAAAAGTTTTTGAGCTTTTAAAAGAACATGAGCTTGGATTAACAATTTTTGAATTTTTAATCTTTCTGGGTTATGCATCATCACTACATTCATTACTAAGTTTTCGAATAAAATCAAGAAGTAACTTTCTCATTTTAATAATATTTGATTTTTTTTCACTAGATCAAGGATTATTTTGTTTTTTTAATTATTTTTTTGTTCTGATTGTTTGTGCCACTCCTCTTTTCAATGATGTAAAAGGGGGAGAATGTGCTGTTTTATTATATTTATTTTAGTTATTTGTTTTGTTTGACTTGTTTTATTTAAAAAAAATTAAAAAAAGGAAAGTTTTTTTTTCCCCAATATTTAAATTTTTATCTTAGTGAGGGAGAGTTTAGCAAAAAATATGTTTAGTTTGCAACTTCACCAATAATGTTTGCCATCATCAAAAAGAGGGAGATTGTTATGACTCGAGCTCACGAGTTGTATATTTTTTATGATAATAAACATCTTTATATCTCTTAGTACTTTTTATTCTATCTTTGTTTGTGTGTATACTAATATTTCAGGAATACCATGCAACATCAAACAAAGAATCAGAGCTCAAGTTTTGGTTGAATAATATTATATTGTAAAGGGTCTATAATATTCATTGAGGTAATTTTGATTTCCTGAGTCAAGTTTTATAAGGAAGTATGCTTGATTGATGACCATGCACACACACACTCAAGGGAGTGAGATCTAGTAAAATCTAGAATATTAAGTCTTAAATTAATTGTACTGGACAATTTTGGATCGTCTAGGTCTTTCCTTTATGATCTTAAAAAATTGCCGCCAATGATAATTTAGGCAAGATTTTAATATTTAATTTTTGTTGTAATCATCCCGGATGAATAATAAAAATCATGCATAAATCGATCATATGATTAGAGGATTAATTATTGTTAAATGTTTCAATCAGATCGTCCTAGATGATTTGTATATCGTACAGGATGATGTTTGCCAACTTACTTGGTTTTCCTAAATCATCCAAAATGAAATACCATAATTTTTCTTCTAATCATCTCGGATGATAAATAATATTATCCTGGATGATCTATACAAATTTGCACTAATCATCGTGGACTATCTTAATATCATTTGGGACTATCAGGTCAAATTCTGAACATTGTACTATACGATCTTACAATCGTATAGGATGATTTATGTCGCCATAATTGAGTTTTTAGGGTTTTTTGAAGCCTTCTTTTTAAGCTCATCATACGGGATGATCCTGAGATCATTATGGAAGATATTTGATGCCAAAATTGAGTTTTTAGGGTTTTTAGATGCGCTCTTTTTAAGCACATCGTACGGGATGATAATGCGATCATCCTGGATGATTTTTATTGCAAAGATTATTTTTTATGGTTTTTTAAAGCCCAATATTTAAGCTTTATCAAGGCACTTGATATGTTTCTTTGGCAGCCATTGAAGCTTCATTCTTCTAGAGGAAACTTGAAGAGAGAACTTGTAAGGGAGAAAGTAAAGGGTGGAGTTTGAGAGAGTGAGAAGATCCTTGGAGGGGGTTTCAAGGGAGTGTGGAGTGGGTCTCACATGGTTGCTACGGTAAGCTCGCACCTTAGTACCATCGAATTCAAGGTTCATCTTGAGGGAAGTTTTGGTAAGTAGAAGAACTCTTTGGTGTTAGAGGACCCAGCTAATCCGCCACATCGGGGAAGGTGGAAGTGATTTTGTAAGGGTTTCTCCACCTAGTTGTGAGGGTTAAAGGAAAGACAGAAGGTCTAGTGCAATACTCAGAGGATACCTCCAAGATGTGGATGTAGGTCAAGTTGGAACGAACCACTATAAATAAGGTGTGTTCTTTCCTTTATTATTTATGTATTTAATTTCCATAATTTGTTTTCTTATGGTGAATCGTGGTTTGGTTGTGATTATATTTTTGGTTTGAAGAATATTTTTAAATACCAATTCATTTTTAAAAGAACTCCCCCCCCCCCCCCCTCTTTGTTAGCCTCGAGACTAGTTCATAAGGGCTTAACATCCCTATCAAACTTTTAAGTGGTATAAGAGCGGGATTAAAAAAAATGAGTTTTGAAAACTTTTAAATTTTAATCCCTGGCTAATTTTTGTAATCGTAATATTGAGAGAAGGTTATTCAATCACCCGACCATCTTTATTTGAAAATATTAATTTTTTATTTTTGGAAAATTCACATGTCTATTTTCTTGCAATCAATTAATTACCGAATTTCACAAATGATTTTAACTGGTTATTCTTTACCGTCATGTTTTATAGATGTAATTAAAACTGATATTCCTTTTAATAAATGGAGTAGGGAAGAACAAATAAATGCCCAACTTAATGCTAAATCATTAAACTATTTTTTTCTATGCTTTAAATTCTTAAGATCGTATGTTTGTTTCTACATGCACTACAGGTAAGGAAATTTGGGATAAATTATATACTATATATAAAAGCACTAGTGAAATCAAGTAATCTAAGTTGAACACTTTAATGTATTAGTATGAACTACTTTACATGAAATATTATGAGAGGATCTTAGATATGTATACTAGGTTTATTCAAATTGTGACTTCATTACATGCTTTAGGTAAAAAAAATTCAAACTTTAAAAAAGTAAATAAAATTCTACATTGTCTTCTAGATAAGTTTGATGTCAAAGTTGTTACTATTTATGAATCAAAAAATTTAAATGAATAATTTATTAATAATTTGATTGGGTCACTCAATCCCTATGAGCAAAGTTTGAGCCAAAAACCTTTGGATGCATGTAAAACAATAGTGCTAAATGCTGAAAACATGGAGAAAATAGGTTTAGTTGGTGACGAAAGCGATGACTTATCAAGCAAATTGGAAAGCTCACTAAATCATAAGCATCTACTAAAGTGGAATAAAGGTAAAAATTGTAAGAATGTTAAGATTTCTACTAACGTTATTTGATTTAAATGTATGAAATCTAGACATATGAAAAATTAGAACCCTAATTTTAAAACTCTTCTTGTAAAAGAAAATGTTAAATCTAAGCAAATTGTAAAAGGGAAAATAATAAAAACAAAAAATCTCTTGGGTAGATTTAGCTTCTGAATCATTGGACCAGGAGCAAGATAATGTTTAAACCCATATTTATATGTTTATTTATTTGTGTATGCATGTTTTTGTTTATTATATTTTTTGTGTTTTCTTTGGGTTTATTTTATTTTATTTTACTTTATTTGTAATTTTAAATTTTTAAATTTTTCTTTACTTTTCTTTTTGTGAAGTTCTCTCTAATCAACACATATATATCACATTTTTTATTTCTTATAAACTTTAGAAAACCAATTTTTTTTTAAAGATCATTTTTCTAAAAATGAAAAACCAACCTCTTATTTTTCTTGAATTCTTATGTAAGTTTTGGTTGACTTCTCTAAAAATAGTCAAATAAAGGAAACTCATAATTTTGATTCTCTATCTCTTTTCTTAAAGAGGTTATTCTACTTTGGATTCAAAATATTCATCTTATTATAAATTGAATTCTAAATTTATTATTTTTTCATCTCCCTCCATTTTGTCTATCGCATAGGGATCTTTGCAATTGTTGAATCTTTCTCATTATTTTCTTAATCAAGTAGTTTGTTTTATCAATAGAATGGGTTTTCTTTAGTTTCTAAAATTTTAGAAAGGTGGCACTTTTGATTTAAAAAAATAGGTTGCCAATAATGCCAAATCAAAATATGCTCAATGACGCCAAATTGAGAAAATACACAAAGTGTATAAAAAATTAAAAGCTGCACAAAGTGCGCCAAACAACTAACACAATGCATAAAATGAGCCCACAAAACGTAAGCTTATCTTTCTTATACTTCTTAAAGCTTATTAAAACCCTTGATATTTTTGATACTTGAGCTTGAAAATTATTATTCCTGATTCACCAATTTTTGCATTAATCATTTTCTATAAGTTATATTTTATGAAAGGAGTTTTGAAAAAATTAGTGTTTCTTTTTCTAATTTGTTCCTTGATTTAGATATATATTAAAAAGATTTTGAACCTTTAAAAGAACTTGAGTTTGGATTAACAATTTTTGAATTTCTAATCTTTCTGGGTTATGTATTGTCAATACATTTCTTACTAAGTTTTTGAATAAAATCAAGAGGTGTAACTTTCTCATTTTAAGAATATTTGATTTTTTTCTCTAGATCACGGATCGTTTAATTTTTTTTATTTTTTTTGTTCTTATTATTTGTGCCCCTCCACTTTTTGATAATGTCAAGGGGGAGAACATGCTATTTTTTATATATTTTTTTAGTTATTAGTTTTATTTTATTTGTTTTATTTTAAAATATAAACTAAAAAAAGGGAAAGTTTTATTTTCCCTTGTTTTTAAATTTTTATCTTAGTGAGAGGAAGTTTAGGAGAAAATACTTTTAGTTTGCAACTTCACCAGTACTGTTTGTCATCATCAAAAAGGCAAAAATTTTTGTAACTCGAGCTCACAAGTTTTATGTTTTTGATGATAACAAACATCTTTATATCTCATAGTATTTGTTTATATTCTATATTTGTTTGTGGGTATATAAATATTTTAGAAAAACCATGCAATATTAAATAAAGAATCAAAGCTCAAATTTTGGTTGAATAATAATATAGTGTAAAGGGTCTGCAATATTATTAATGTAATTTTAATTACTTGAGTCAAGTCTTGTAAGGGAGTATGCTAGCTTGGTGACCATGCACACACATACTCAAGGGAGTGAGATCTAGTCAAATCCAGAAGATCAAATTTTGAACTAATTGTACTAGACGATTTTGGATCGTCTAGGACGATCCTTTATGATCTTTGAAAACAATTATCAATGATAATTTAGGCAAGATTTTAAGATTTAATTTTTGTTCTAATCATCCTAGACGATAAATATAAATCTTGCCTAAATTTAGTATGTGATTAGGGGATTAATTATAGTTAAGTTTTTTAATCTGATCCTCCTTGATGATTTATATATCGTACAGGATGATGTTTGCCAACATACTTAATTTTTCTAAATCATCCAAAACAAAATACCATAATTTTTCTTCTAATCTTCTCGGACGATCAACAATATCGTCCTGGATGATTTGTAAAAATTTGTATGGATCATCCTGGATAATCTTAATATCGTCCAGGACTATCAGGTCAAATTTTATACATCGTATTGGACGATCCTTCGATCCTCTAAGGTGATTTTTTCCACCGAAATTGAGTTTTTAGGTTTTTTTGAAGCCCACTTTTTAAGCGAATCGTACAGGGCGATCCTGTGATTGTCCTGGATGATATTTGGCTATGAAATTAAGTTTTTAGGTTTTTCGAAAGCACTCTTTTTAGGAACATAGTACGAGACAATTATGCGATCGTCCTAAATAATTTTTGCCTCCAAGATTAAAAAAATAAGTTTTTGAAAACATTTAAAATTCGATCCATGGCTAATTTTTGTAATCATAATATTGTGGAAGGTTATTCAATCCCTCGATCATCTTTATTTGAAAATATTACTTTTGATTTTTGGAAAATTCACATGTCTACTTTCTTGCAATCAATTGATTACCAAATGTGGAAATGATTTTAATTGGTTATTCTATTTTGTCACCTATTATAGATGGAATTAAAATTGATATTCCTTTTTAATAAATGGACTTGGGAAGAACAAATCAATTCTCATCTGAATGTTAAATTATTAAACTATTTTTTTTATACTTTAAATTAAGAATATTGTATGTTTGTTTTTATGTGCACTACTGGCAAAGAAATTTTTGATAAATTACACACTATATGCAAAGGCACTAGTGAAATCAAGAATCCAGGTTTAATATTTTAATACATGATTATGAACTATTTTATATGAAACCTTATTAAACAATCTTAGATATGTATAATAGGTTTATTCAGATTGTGACATCATTACATGCTTTAGTAAAGAATTTTCAATCTTTGAAATTGTAAATAAAATTCTACATTGTCTACTTGATAAATTTGATGCCAAAGTTGTTGTTATTTTTGAATAAAAAATTTGAATGAATATTCTATTAATAAATTGATTGGCATACTCATTTCCTATCAGCAAAGTTTGGGCCAAAGACTTTTGGATGCAGGTGAAATAATAGTGCTAAATGCTTAAAACATGGAGAAAAGAGGCTTAGTTGGTGGCAAAAGGGATGACTTATCAAGCAAATTAGAAAGCTCACTAAAGCATAAGCATCAACAAAAGTAGAATAAAGGTAAAAATTGTTAGAATATTAAGATTTCATTGACGTTATTATCTTTGGATGTAGGAAAGCTAAACATATGAAAAATCAGTGCCCTAATTTGAGAACTCTTCGTGTAAAAGAAAAGGGTAAAGCTAAGAAAATTGTAAAAAGGGAAAATAATAAAAAGAAACAAATCTCATGGGCAGACCTAACATCTTAATCATCAGACTAGGAGCAAGATGATATTTAAACCCTTATTTGTGTATTTATTTATTTGTGTATGAATGTTTTTGTTCATTTTTTTTTCTTTAGGTTTATTTATTTTATTTTATTTATAATTTTAAAATTTTAAATTTATCTTTACTTTTCTTTTTGCGAAGTTTTATCTAATCAACACACATATATCACCTTTTTTGTTTCCTATAAACTTTAGAAAACCAAATTTTTCTTTAAAGATAATTTTTTCTAAAAAGGAAAAACCTACCTCCTATTTTTCTTGAATTCTTATATAAGTTGTGGTTGACTTCTCTAAAAATAGTCAAAGGAAGAAAACTTATGATTTTGTCTCTCTATCTCTTTTTTTAAAGAGGTTATTCTACTTTTGATTCAAAGTCTTCATCTTATTACTAATTGAATTCTGAAATTGAACTTTTTTCATCTCCCTATATTTTATCTATCGCATAGCGATCTTTTGCAAGTTATTGAATCCACCTTATAATTTTCTTAATCAAGTAGTTCATTTTATCAATAAAACGGGTTTTCTTTAGTTTTAAATTTTTTGAAAGGTGACACTTTTTATTGAAAAAAAATGGCCAATGATACCAAATCAAAAGATGTGCAATGATGCCAAATTGAGAAAGATACATAAAGTGTATCAAAAATTAAAAGATGCACAAAGTGTGCCAAACAACTGATAAGAGGTATAAAATGAGCCCACAAAAAGTAAGCTTACCTTTCTTGTACTTCTTAAAGCTTAAGAAAATCTTTGATATTTTTGATATTTGAGCTTGAAAATCATGATTCCTAATTCACAAACTTTTGCATTAATCTTTTATTAAATATGTTTTATGAATGGCATTTTCAAAAAATTAGTATTTCTTTTTCTAATTTATTCCATGATTTAGATATTGGATGAAAGTGTTTTTGAGCTTTTAAAAGAACTTGAGCTTGGATTAATACTTTTTGAATTTCTAATCTTTCTGGGTTATGCGTTATTAATACATTCCTTATTAGGTTTTCGAATAAAATCAAGAGGTAACTTTCTCATTTTAAGAATATTTGATTTTTTTTACCAGATCAAGGATCATTCTATTTTTTAATTTTTTTTGTTCTGATTATTTGTGCCCCTCCTCTCTTTGATAATATCAAAGAGGGAGAACGTGCTATTTTTTATATTTATTTTGTTTTTATTTTTTTATTTTAAACTAAAAAAAAGGAAAGTTTTGTTCTCCCCTATTTTTAAATTTTTATCTTAGTGAGGGGGTGTTTAGAAGAAAATACTTTTAGTTTGTAACTTCTCAAGTAATGTTTTTCATCTTAAAAAAAGGGGAGATTATTGTGACTCGAGCTCACGAGTTTTATATTTTTAATGATAATAAACATATTTATATCTCATAATATTTTTATTATATATTTATATTTATGTATATTAACATTTCAGGAATACCATGCAAGATTAAACAAAGAATCAGATCTCAAGTTTTGGTTGAATAATGTTATGTTGTATAGGGCCTGTAATATTCATTGATATAATTTTGATTTATTGAGTCAAGTTCTGAAAGGGAGTATGCTTGCTTGGTGACCAAGCACACACACACTCAAGGTTGTGAGATCTATTCAAATCTAAAAGAACACATTTCAAACTAATCATACTGGATGATTTTAGATCATCCAAGATAATACTTTATGATATTAAAAAATAACTGTCAATGATAAACTAGGCAAGAATTTAAGATTCAATTTTTATTCTAATCATCCCGAACGATCTAGATCATCCTGGACAATTAATATAAATCATGCAAAATTTATCATGTGATTAGGGGATTAATTATGGTTAAATTTTTCAATCCGATCATCATGGATGATCTGTATATAGTATATGATGATGTTTGCTGGCATACTTGATTTTCCTAAATCGTCCAATATGAAATACCAAAATTTTCTTCTAATCAGCCTAGATGATTCACAATATTATCCTGGATGCTACGTACAAAATTACACTGATCAACCTGGACTACTCTGATATCGTCTAGGACTATCAGGTCAAATTCTACACATTGTACTAGACGATCATCTAAGGCAATTTTTTTCACCTGAATGGAGTTTTTTGGGTTTTTTAAAGCCCTATTTTTAAGTACATCTTACGGTATAATTGTGGTATTATCCTGCAATCGTCTTGAAAGATATTTTCCACCAAAATTGATTTTTTATGATTTTTGGAAGCGCTTTTTTTAGGCACATCGTACGGGTTGATCATGCGATTGTCCTGGATGATTTTTATCGCCAAGATTAACTTGTAGGGTTTTTTAAAGCCCTCTATTTAGGCTTTGTCAAGACACTTGATATGTGTCTTTGGATGCCATTTAAGATTCATTATTTTAGAGGAAACTTGAAGAGAGAACTTGAAAGGGAGAGAAGAAAGGGTGGAGTTTGAGAGAGTGAGAAGATCCTTGGAGGGGTTTCAAGGGTGTGTGGAGGGGGTCTCACACAGTTTATCCGACAAGCTCGGACCTTAGTACCATCGAATTCAAGGTTTATCTTGAGAAATTTTTTGGAAGAAGAAGATATCTTTGGTGTCAAAGGACACGGCTACTCTGCAACACTAGGGAAGATGGAAGTGATTTTATAAGGCTTCTCTTCCTAGCTGTGTGGGCTAAATGAGAGACACTGAGTTTAGTACAATACTCTAAGGATGCCTTGGAGGAGTAGACGTAGGTCAAGTTAGATTGAACCACTATAAATCAGGTGTATTATTTATTTTATTATTTATTTGTTTAATTTCTGCACTTTGTTTTCTTATGGTTATTTGTGGTTTTGTTATTCTTTTATTTTCTATTTGAAGAATTTTTTAAAATACTAATTCACTTCCCCCTCCTCTTATTTAGCCTCAGGACTAGTCCATAATGGCTTAACATCCCTGTCAAACTTTCAAGTGGTATAAGAGTGGGATTTAAAAAAATGAGTTTTAAAAAACTTTTGAATTTCTATCCAAGGCTAATTTTTGTGATTATAATATTGCAAAAGATTATTTAATCACCCGACCATCTTTATTTGAAAATATTACTTTTAATTTTTGGAAAATTCACATGTCTACTTTCTTGTAATCAATTGATTACCCAGTGTGGCAAATGATTTTAACTGGTTATTCTTTACGGTCACGTGTTATAGATGAAATTAAAACTTATATTCTTTTTAATCAATGGTGTAGGGAAGAACAAATCAATGCTCAACTGAATGCTAAATCATTAAATTTTTTTCTGTACTTTAAATTCTGAAGATTATAAGTTTGCTTCTATGTGCACTACTAATAAAGAAATTTTGGATAAATTACACATTATATACAAAGGCACTAGTACAATCAAGCAATCCAGGTTGAATACTTTTAATACATGATTATGAATTATTTTACATGAAACCTTATGAGACTATCTTAGACATGTATATTATGTTTATTCAAATTATGAGATCATTACATGCTGTAGGTAAAGAATTTTCAAATTTTGAAAAAGTTAATGAAATTCTACGTTATCTACTTGATAAGTTTGATGCCAAAGTTGTTATTATTTGTGAATCAAAAAAATTGAAATGAATATTCTATTGATAATTTGATTGGCTCACTCATTGTCTACGAGCAAAGTTTGGGCCAAAAACTTTTGGATGCAGGTGAAATAATTGTGCTAAATACTAAAAACATGTAGAAAAGTGGCTTAGTTGTTATCGAAATAGATGACTTATCAAGTAAATTAGAAAGCTCACTAAAGCATAAGCATCAACAAAAGTGAAATAAAGGTAAAAATTTTAGTAATGTTAAGATTTCATCTAACGTTATTTACTTTAGATGTAGGAAACGTAGAGATATGAAAAATCAGTGTCCTAATTTTAGAAATATTTCCTTCAAAAGAAAAGGGTAAAGCTAAGCAAATTATAAAAAAGGGCAAAGAATGAAAAGAAAAAGATCTTCTGGGCAGACCTAGCTTCTAAATCATTAGACCGGGAGCAAGAAGAGGTTTAAACCCTTGTTTGTGTGTTTATTTATTTGTGTATGCATGTTTTTGTTCGTTGTATTTTTTGTGTTTTCTTAGAGTTAATTTAATTTTATTTTATTTTATTATATTCATAATTTTGAAATTTTAAATTTGTCTTTACTTTTCTTTTTACATTAATCTTCAATTAGATATATTTTATGAAATGAGTTTTGAAAAAATTAGTGTTTCTTTTTCTAATTTGTAACTTGATTTAGATATTGGATTAAAAGTTTTTTAGCCTTTAAAAGAACTTGAGCTTGGATTAACAATTTTTGAATTTCTAATCTTTCTAGGTTATGTGTTGTCAATACATTTCTTACTAACTTTTCGAATAAAATCAAGAGGCAACTTTCTCATTTTAAGAATATTTGATTTTTTTCACTAGATCAAGGATCATTTTATTTTATTTTTTTGTTGTTCTGATTGTTTGTGCCACTCCTCTTTTTGATAATTTTAAAGGGCGAGAATGTGCTATTCTTTTATATTTATTTTAGTTATTTGTTTTGTTTTTTTTATTTTAAAATAAAAAATTAAAAAAATGAAAGTTGTTTTTCCTTTTTTTAAATTTTTTTCTTACTGAGGGGTATTTTAGGAGAAAATAATTTTAGTTTGTAACTTCATCAGTAATATATGCCATCATAAAAAAGGGGGAGATTGTTGCGAATGGAGCTCATGAATTTTATATTTTTGATGATAACAAACATCTTTATATATCAATGTATTTTTTATTCTATATTTATTTGTGTGTATACTAACATTTTAGGAATACCATGTAATCTCAAACAAAGAATCAGAGCTCAAGTTTTATTTTAATAATGTTATGTTTTAACGGGCCTATAATATTCATTGATGTAATTTTGATTTATGGAGTCAAGCCCTTTAAGGGAGTATGCTTGCTTGGTAACCATACACACACACACTAAAGGGGGTGAGATTTAGTCAAATCCAGAAGATCAAGTTTTAAACTAATCATACTGGACGATCCTTTATGATCTTACTAAATAACCGTTAATAATAATTTAGATAAGATTTTAAGATTTTATTTTGGTTCTAATCATCTCGGATGATCTAGATCATCCTAGACGATCAATATAAGTCATACTTAAATTAATCATGTGATTAGGGGATTAATTATGGTTAAAATTTTCAATCCGATCATCTTAGATGATTTATATATCATACATGACAATGTTTACCGACATACTTGATTTTTCTAAATTGTCGAAGATAAAACATCATATTTTTTCTTCTAATCATCCCGAATGATCCACAATATCACACTGGATGATCAATTCAAATTTGCATTGATCATCTTGGACTATCCTATTATCATCTGGGACTATTAGGTTAAATTCTGCACATCGTATTGGATGATCCAGTGCAATTATTGGTGCCAGAATTGAGTGTTTAGGGCCTCTAAAATTATGTTTTTAGGGTTTTCTAAGGCACTCTTTTAGGCACATCATACGAGATAATCATGTAATCGTCCTGGAAGATTTTTACTGCCAAGATTAATTTTTAGGGTTTTTTAAATCCCTCTATTTAAGCTTTATCAAGGTACTTATTATGTGTCTTTTGCAACCATTGAAGCTTCTTTCTTTTGGAGGAAACTTGAAGAGAAAACTTGAAAGGGATAGAGAAAAGGGTGGAGTTTGAGAGAGTGAGAAGATCCTTGGAGGCGGTTTTAAGGGAGTGTGGAGGGTTCTCACACGGTTGCTCTGGCAAGATCGAACCTTAGTACCATCAGATTAAAGGTTCATCTTGAGGGAAGTTTTTGGAAGAAGAATATCTCTTTAGTGTCAAAGGTCCCGGCTACTCTACCGCACCAGGGAAGGTGGAAGTGATTTTGTAAGGGCTTCTCCACCTAGCTGTGGGGGCTAAAATAGAGACATTGTGTTTAGTGCAATACTCTGAGGGTGCCTCAGAGGAGTGGATGTAGGTCAAGTTTGAGCAAACCACTATAAATAAGGTGTGTTCTTTCCTTTATTATTTTTGTTTTTAATTTTTGCACTTTGTTTTCTTATGGTGAATCGTGGTTTGGTTATAATTATTTTTTCTATTTGAAAATTTTTTATAAATACCAATTCACCCCCTCCCCCTCCTGGTTAGCCTCAAGATTAGCTCATAAGGGCTTTACATCCCTGTCAAACTTTTAAGTGGTATAAGAATGAGATTCAAAAAACATATTTTTGAAAACTTTTGACTTTCGATCCTTGGCTAATTTTTGTAATTGAAATATTGTGGAACGTTATTAAATCACACGATCATCTTTATTTGAAAATAATACTTTTAATTTTTAGAAAATTTACATGTCTACTTTCTTGCAACCAATATATTACCGAATGTGGAAAATGATTTTAACTGTTTATTCTTTATTGTCACGTGTTATAGATGGAATTAAAACTAATATTCCTTTTAATTAATGGATTAGGGAAGAATAAATCAATGTTCAACTGAATGCTAAATCATTTAACTGCTTTTTTTGTGCTTTAAATTATTAGGATTGTATGTTTGTTTTTATGTGCACTACTGACAAGAAAATTTGGGATAAATTACATACTATATAAGAAGGTACTAATAAAATCAAGCAATCCAGGATGAATACTTTAATGCATGATTATGAACTATTTTATATAAAACCTTATGAGACGATCTTAGATATGTATACTAGTATTATTCAAATTATGACATCATTAAATGCTTTAGGTAAGGAAGTTCCAAACTTTAAAAAAGTAAATAAAAATCCACGTTGTCTATTTGATAAGTTTGATGCCAAAGTTGTTGTTATTTGTGAATTAAAAAATTTGAATGAATATTTTATTGATAATTTGATTGTCTTAGTCATTGACTACAAGCAAAGTTTGGGCCCAAGATTTTTTGATGCAAGTGAAACAATAGTGCTAAATGCTGAAAAATATGGAGAAAAGAGGCATAGTTGGTGATGAAAGTAATGACTTATCAAGCAAATTGAAAAGCTCACTAAAGCATAAGCATCAGCAAAAGTGAAATAAAGGTAAAAATTATAAGAATGTTAAGATTTCTTCTAACATTATTTGCTTTGAATGTAGGAAACCTGGACATATGTAGAATCCCTGCCCTAATTTGAGAACTCTTCCTGCAAAAGAAAAAGGATAAAGCTAAGCAAATTATAAAAAGGAAAAATAATGAAAAGCAAAAAATCTCCTAGGCAGGCCTAGCTTCTAAATCATCAGACTAGAAGCAAGATGATGTTTAAATCCTTATTTATGTGTTTATTCATTTGTGTATGCATATTTTGTTCGTTGTATTTTTTGTGCTTTCTCTCGGTTTATTTTATTATATTTTATTTATTTTTTATTTTTTGTAATTTTAAAATTTTAATTTTTTTTTTATTTTTCTTTTTGTGAAGTTCCCTCTAATCAACACACACATATCACCTTTTTTATTTCCTATACACTTTAGAAAAATAAATTATTTTTAAAAATCAATTTTTCTAAAAATAAAAAACCTACCTCCTATTTTTCTTGAATTCTTATGTAAGTTGTGGTTGACTTCTCTAAAAATATCTAAAGAAATAAAACTCATAATTTTGCCTCTCTATTTCTTTTCCTAAAGAGTTTACTTAACTTTTGATTCAAAATCTTCATCTTATTAAAAATTGAATTCTTAAATTGAACTTTTTTCATCACCCTACATTTTGTTTATCGCATAGGGATATTTTGCAAGTTGAAATATTCACCTCATAATTTTATGTATCAAGTAGTTCATTTTATCAATAGAATATGTTTTCTTTAGTTTTTAAAATTTCATAAATTTGAAACTTTTGATTGAAAAAAAATAGTTGCCAATGACACCAAATCAAAAGATGTGCAATGACGCCAAATTGAGGAAGATACACAAAGTATATAAAAAATTAAAAGATGCATAAAGTGTTCCAAACAACTAACAAGAGGTATAAAATGAGCCCACAAAAATTAAGCTTACCTTTCTTGTACTTCTTAAACTTAAGAAAACTCTTGATATTTTCGATATTTCAGCTTGAAAATCATGATTCCAGATTCACCAATTTTTGCAATAATCTTCTATTATATATGATTTATAAAATGAGTTTTGAAAAATTATTATTTCTTTTACTAATTTATTTCTTGATTTAGATATTGGATTAAAAAGTTTTTTAGCTTTAAAAGAACTTGATCTTGGATTAATAATTTTTGAATTTCTAATCTTTCTAGGTTATGCATTGTTAATACATTCCATACTTAGTTTTCGAGTAAAATCAAGAGAAAACTTTCTCATATTAAGAACATTTGATTTTTTTTCACTAGATCAGGGATCGTGTTGTTTTTTAATTATTTTTTTTATTTTTTTCTGATTATTTGTACCCTTCCTATTTTGTATAATGTCAAAGGGGGAGAACATACTATTTTTTATATAATTAATTTAGTTATTTGTTTTGTTTTACTTATTTTATTTTAAAATAAAAATTTAAAAAAAGGAATGTTTTGTTTTCACCTATTTTTAAGTTTTTATCTTAGTGAGGGGATGTTTAGGAGAAAATATTTTTTAGTTTGCAACTTCACCATTAATATTTACCATTATAAAAAAGGGGGAGATTATTACGACTTGAGCTCATGAGTTTTATATTTTTGATGATAACAAACATATTTATATCTCATAGTATTTTTTATTCTAAATTTATTTGTATGTATACTAACATTTCAGGAAAACCAAGCAACAACAAACAAAAAACCAGAGCACAAGTTTTGGTTCAATAATGTTATGTTGTTATGGGCCTGTAATACTCATTGATGTAATTTTGATTTCTTGATTCAAGTCCTTCAAGGGAGTGTTCTTACATGGTGACCATGCACATACACACTCAATGGAGTGAGATCTAGTCAAATACAGAAGATCATGTTTGAACTAATCGTACTGGATGATTTAGGATCGTCTAGGACGATCCTTTATGGTCTTGGAAAATAACCATCAATGATATTTTAGGCAAGGTTTTAAGATTTAATTTTTGTTATAATCATTCTGGATGATCTAGATCGCCCTGGACCATCAATATAAATTATGCCTAAATTGATCAAGTGATTTGGGGATTAATTATGGTTAAATTTTTCAATCCGATTGTCCTGGATGATCTGTATATCGTATGTGACGATTTTTGCCGACATGCTTAATTTTCCTAAATTTTCCAAAATGAAATGCCATTATTTTTCTTCTAATCATCCCGGAAGATCCACAATATTGTCCTGGAGGGTCTATACAAATTTTCCTTGATCATACTGGACTATCCTAATATCATTCAGGACTATCAGGTCAAATTTTGCACATCATGCTAGATGATTCTGCGATCATTCAGGGCAATTTTTGGGTCCAAATTTGAGTTCTTAGGGTTTTATGATGCCCTCTATTTAAGTGCATCATACAGGATGATCCTGCGATTATCCTAGACAAAATTTGCCACAAAAAATCAATTTTTAGGGTCTTTGAAAGCACTCTTTTTAGGGACATCGTACGGGATGATCATGCGATCATCTTGGATGTTTTTTACTATGAAGATTCATTTTTAGGGTTTTTTAAAGCTTTCTATTTAAGCTTTATCAAGGCACTTGATATGTGTCATTGGCAGTCATTGAAGCTTCATTATTTTTGAGGAAACTTGAAGAGAGAACTTAAAAGGCAGATAAAAGGGGTGGATTTGAAAATATTACTTTTTATTTTTAGAAAATTCGCATGTCTACTATATTGCAATCAATTGATTATCGAATGTGGCAAATAATTTTAACTGGTTATTCTTTACCACCACGTGTTATAGATGGAATTAAAACTGATATTCTTTTTTTTTTTTTTTTTTAAAACTGATATTGCTTTTTATCAATGGATTTGGGAAGAACAAATCAACGCTCAACTGAATGCTAAATCATTAAACTATTTTTTTTTGTTCTTTAAATTCAAAAAAAATTTATATTTATTTCTACGTGTACTACTGGCAAGGAAATTTGGGATAAATTTCACACTATATATAAAGAAATTAGTGAAATTAAGCAATCCAGGTTGAATACTTTAATGCATGATTATAAAGTAGAATAAAGGTAAAAATTATAAGAATGTTAAGGTTTCTTCTTACATTATTTGCTTTGGATGTAGGAAACCTGGACATATAAAAAATCAGTGACCTAATTTGAGAACTCTTCATGCAAAAGAAAAGGGTAAAGCTAAGGAAATATAAAAAGGGAAAATAATAAAATGCAAAAAAATCTCCTGGGCAGACCTAGCTTCTAAATCATTAGGCCAGGAGCAAGATGATGTTTAAACCCTTATTTGTGTGTTTATTTATTTGCGTCTGCATGTTTTTGTTCTTTGTGTTTTTTGTGTTTTCTTTGGGTTTATTTTATTTTATTTTATTTTATTTGTATTTTTTAAATTTTAAATTTATCTTTACTTTTTATTTTGTGAAGTTCACTCTAATCAACACACATATATCACCTTTTTTTTTCCTATACACTTTAGAAAACCAATTTTTTTTTCATTTTTTTTAAAATGAAAAACCTACCTCTAATTATTTTTGAATTCTTATGTAAGTTGTAATTGACTTCTCTAAAAACAGTCAAAGGAAGGAAACTCATGATCTTGTCTCTTTATCCCTTTTTTTAAAGAGATTATTTACTTTTGATTCAAAATCTTCATCTCCCTACATTTTGCCTATCGCATAGCAATCTTTTGCAAGTTATTGTATCCACCTCATAATTTTCTTAATCAACTAGTTTGTTTTATAAATATAATGGGTTTTCTTTATTTTTTAAAATTTTATAAAGGTGGTACTTTTTTATTGAAAAAAAAGTGGTCAATAACGCCAAATTGAGAAAGATACACAATGTGAACAAAACTAAAAGATGCACAAACTACGCCAAACAATTGATAATAGACATAAAATGAGCCCACAAAAAGTAAGCTTACCTTTCTTGTACTTCTTAAAGATTAAGAAAACCCTTGATATTTTCAATACTTCTTAAAGTTTCTTTTTTTAATTTGTTCCTTGATTTAGATATTGGATTAAAAAGTTTTTAAGCCTTTAAAAAAACTTTAGCTTTGATTAAAAATTTCTGAATTCCTAATCTTTACGGTTTATGCATTATCAATACATTCCTTACTAAGTTTTTGAATAAAATCAAGTGACAACTTTCTCATTTTAAGATTATTTGATTTTTTTTCACCAGATCAGGGATAATTTTGTTTTTTATTTTTTTTTATTCTGATTGTTTGTGCCCCTCCTGTTTTTAATAATGTTAAAGGGGGAAAACGTGCCATTTTTATATTTATTTTATTTATTTGTTGTTTTTACTTATTTTATTCTAAAAGAAAAAGGGGGAGAGTACTTTTAGTTTGCAACTTCACCAGTAATATTTTCTATCATCAAAAAGGCAGAGATTATTGAGATTCAAGCTCACGAGTTTAATGTTTTTGATGATAACAAACATATTTATATCTCATAGTATTTTTTATTCTTTATTTATTTGTGTGTATACTAACATTTCAGGTATACCATGCAATATTAAACAAACAATCAGAGCTCAAGCTTTAGTTGAATAATCTTATGTTATATAGGGCCTGTAATATTCATTGATGTATTTTGGATTTCTTGAGTCAAGTCCTGTAAGGGAGTATGCTTTCTTGGTTACCATGAACACACACACTAAAGGGAGTGAGATTTAGTCAAATCTAGAAGATCATATTTTGAACTAATCATCCTGGATAATTTTTGATCAGCGAGGACAATCCTTTCTGATCTTGCAAAACTACCAAAAATGATAATTTAGGCTAGATTTTAAGATTTAATTTTTATTCTAATCATCAAGGATGATCTAGATCTTCTTAGATGAATAATACAAATCTTGCCTAAATTGATCATATGATTAGCTAATTAATTATGGTTAATTTTTTTAATTTGATTGACCTCAACGATCTTTATTTCGTACAGGACCATGTTTGCTGCAATACTTGATTTTCATAAATCGTCCAAGACAAAATACCATAATTTTTCTTTTAATCATTCCGGACGATCCAAAATATCATCATGGCCGTTTTGTAACTATTCGCACTGATTGTCCTAGACTATCCTAATATTGTCCGAGACTATCAGGTCAAATTTTGAACATCATACTAGACCATCTTGCAATCATCTAGGGTGATTTTTGACACCAAAATTGAGTTTTTAGGGTTTTCTAAAGCCCTCCTTTTAAGAGCATCATACGGGACGATCCTGCGATCATCCTGGATGATATTTGTTGTCAAAATTGAGTTTTTAGGGTTTTCAGAATTGCTCTTTTTAGGAACATCATACGGGATGATCATGCGATCCTCCTGGACAATTATTGCTGTAAAGATTAATTTTTAGGGATTTTTAAAGCCCTCTATTTAAGGTTTGTCAAGGCACTTGATATGTGTCTTTGGCAGCCATTGAAGCTTGGATCTTTTGGAGAAAACATGAAGAGAGAACTTGAAATGGAGAGAGGAAAGGGTCAAGTTTGAGAGAGGGAGAAAATCCTTGAAGGGGGTTTCAAGGGAGTGTGGCAGGGTTTTCGCACGGTTGCTCTGGCAAGCTTGCACCTTAGTAACATCGGATTTCAAGGTTAATCTTGAGGGAAGTTTTAGGAAGAAGAAGATCTCTTTGGTGTCAAAGAACCCAGCTACTCTGCCACACTGGGGAAGGTGGAAGTGATTTTGTAAGAGCTTCTCTGTCTAGCTGTGTGGGCTAAAGGAGAGACACTGAGTTTAGTGCAATACTCGGAAGCTGCCTCCGAGGAGTGGAAGTAGGTTAAGTTGGAGCGAACCACTATAAACTTTGTGTGTTCTTTCCTTTATTATTTATGCATTTAATTTATGTACTTTCTTTTTTTTTTGTGAATCGTGGTTTGGTTGTGATTTTATTTTTTGTTTGAAGAATTTTTTTAAATACCAATTCCCCCCCCCCCCCTCATCATTAACCTCAGAACTAGTTCATAAGTGCTTAACATCCCTGTCGAACTTTCATTTACCATAAAGGTGATTCTAAAGTGTGGTAGAGACTTTACAATATTAAATGGGTTGTTGAGCTCCAGATTAAATGGGGTCTTGGCAATGGAAACATCTTTTTTTGGCAAGATCATTTGTTGGGCGCTCATTCTATTGATTCTATTATTAATACTACTTCCACTATTGTTGTTAAGGTGAACTATTTCATTACTGAGAACTATTGGGATTGTCATAAATTTGTTGAAGTTATTCTTGAGTATAAAATTCAACATATTTTAAGCCTTTTACCTAATTCTTTTTATGATGATTTTTTTTATGTAATCATTCTAACGATGGGAGTTTTAGATTAAAGCAAGCTTGGCAAGCCTTCAGGTCTAAGAATGATACCATTAATATTTTTTTATGCTTTAACATAAAAGTATTCCTTCCACTGCAGTTATTTTCTTCTGGAGAATTTTACATAAGTTCATTCCCAAAGATGATAACTTAATTAAAAGAGATTTCATTTTAGCTTCCAAATGTCAATGTTGTTATCATGTGAATAAGATGCACCATTTCTTTCTTTCTAGTCCTATAGCTATAAAAGTTTTGACGTATTTTAATGATATTTTTAAATTAAATTATTAATAATTTTCTTAACTCTAGCTTTAATAAGTCTAAAGGTCATATTATAAATGTTTTTCCATCCCTTATTTTGTATTATTTATGGATGGATAGAAAAATTTTTCTTTTTAATGGTTTTGGTATGAACCATCATAGAATTATTATGAAAGTGAAAGACAAGGTTCTGAAACTCTTTTCTTTTAATCAGCTCTCTACCAAAAACTTTAAGAACTACTTTGTTGCTTCTGACTTGGGCCTCTCATTGGAGGGTGATCATTCTTCTACCGAGCCTAAGCTTATTTTATGGATCAAACCCCTTAAAAATACTTATAAGCTGAATGTGGATGGCTCTGCCAAAGAGTCCATCTCGAGCTTTGGAGGGTTTTTTAGGGATGTTTATGGGAATGTTATTATGGCCTTTGTTGGCCCTTTACATAAATGTTATGTTATTATGTTGAGATTTCAGCTATTTTTCATGTGCTTAGATTATCCATCTCCCCTGGCAATCTTAACATTTTGATTATAGTTGATGATATTTATAGTATTTGTTGTTTAAATAACACTGATGATATTATGTGCAAGCTGGATCATTTTTATCTTGTTAGGGAAATTAATCAAATGTTGATCTTTATTAATTTCACCATGTCTCATGTTTATAGGGAAAGGAATGTTTATGTTGATAGGCTTACTAATTTTGGGTGTAACTTAGATTTTCTTATTGATTTCTCTATGTACAACTTACCTATTCCTTTAAAGGGTCATTTAGGATTAGACAAACTTGGTCTTCCCTATATTAGAATTTCGTTGTTGGTTTTGATTGCAGGCTGTGGCACCTTTGTGTTTTGTTGTGAGTGTTAACTTCTACTTTGCGGGTTGGTGGTTCTCACATTTTGACATGTTTTCTAGCTATAATTGTTTCATTTTTATTTTTGAGTTCAAACCCTTGTGCTGGTCATCTATTCCCAGGCTGGTATGCCTCGGGTTAGCTTTATGTGGGGTTTTCTGAACTGTGCTATATTTCTACATCATGTCTCTTGGTAAGTTTGATGGTGTGCACGTATTTACCCTTGGTTCCCCTCTATTATGGATTTCTCTAGCTTCGGTGTGATTATTATCTGAATAAGTCCTCTTCTACTCTTGGTCTTTTGGGAGCATTTTTGTGGTTCTTTAGTTGGTATCATTCTTCTATATTTTGTCTATCTAGTCTACTTCCTTACTTTGTTCAAGGTTTTTTTGAGCTTTGTTTGGTCTAGGTTTAGACTTGAATGGAACTTAGGTTATGGTTTTGATGGCATTTCAGGCTTTATTTGTTGAGCTTTGGTGGTCATTTATTATAATATGCTATGTGGTTTTGGGCTTAATTTTCCATTATTTGTTGGTTGTTTTGGTACTGGCATTTCATAAAGTATTGTAGTGGAACCTTTTGTATTTAATTCTACTTACAATTTTCCATGATTGATTTTTATGTTTATTTCCTCTTATATGGGAGGTGTTATTCTACCTACCATAAGGTTGATATAATTGGTCCCTGTTCTATATTTCGAGCTTTTTGGTTTCTTGTTTCCATTTCTTAGTGAATCTTGACAGTTACGATTTTGTAGTTGTAGTTGAGGTCTATTATTTTGGGAGTTGGATGGTTATTTTTCATCTCTTTGTGGTTGAGGTTGCAAATTTTACAATTATGCTGATTGGTGGCTGAATACCTCCTCTTATGGTTATCTTATGTGTTTTGTGGATAATCGCTCATGATACTAGAATTTCTGGCCTTTGTGAATTTACAATATTGCTTATCACCTATTTTTGCAGGACTTTTTTAGTGCAGGGTGTCTGAATGTTGGAGCTTTGGTTGGGAAGGTGGTGTTGAAATCTATTATATGGATCTTTTTTATTTTGTGGGTACTTGCTTCTATACACTGTAAATTGTATCTAGGTTATTTTCTACTTTTTCTTTGTATGGAACTCGTGCTCTTAAATTGTTTTTGCTTTCTTTTTGTAGTTCTTTTCAGCCTTACAAAGCTTAAAGTCCCATTAAAGACTTTCTTATATTTTCCTTAATTGTTGTGTAAGCCCCTCTATGGGTTATCAAAAAAAAAAGGTCAATAGTCAACCTCTCAAATCTTTACCAAGTAATGCTGAAGTTAACCCGTAATATAAAGAAAAAAGATTATGATAGAAGTCAATTAAAAAAAGGAAATAATATACCATGACCAAATTAAAAAGTCAAGGAAAGTATGGCAGAAGACCATAAACTTAGCGCTGCTTGGGAGGCAACCCATACTTATGTTTAGTAAGTTATTAAGTACAGTTGAAGACTAAAAACATAGAGCTTTAAAGGAGGAGCCCCTATTTATATTTTAAATGTGTTAGGTAAAGTACTTTAATTTGCTACAAAAAAACTTTGGAGATTTTAGAGCATCGTAGTACTAAGCTGAAACTAAGTGGTTTGAAGATTAAAATTTTAAAACATCCTCTCACTTAAAATTTATAAAAAAGGCATTTTAGAAGTTTAACTATCAATTTTTTAGTATAGTGTAGTCTCTCTCTTCATGGAAATTCAACTTTAATAATGGGTAGAACCAATCAAAGGCATTCCTCCTCTAGGATTATGAGTGAAGAACATTTGAAAAATGAAGAATCCTTTTCTCTTCTCCACATGCAAAGTTTTGGTATTATTAATAAATTTTATGCATTCAATGATGAAGTTCATGAAGATTCAATAAGACACAAAGTGGATACAAATAAAATGAATAAATATGAAGTTTTATATTGTAAATTTTATCCTGGTCAAAATGTTTTACTATTTTATTATAGGAAGAAGTTTCGTTATGGAAAACTTAAATTTACATAGATTGGTCCATATATTTTTATTAGAATACGTCTTAATGGTGCCATAAGCATTCAAGATAAGAAAACTTTTCACATTTTCTAGGTCAATTATCATAAATTAAAACCACATGTATTAGATAAATAAGGAAATCATAAATTTAAAGAAAATAGAGGATGTGTATGTGTATGTGTATCTTTTTTTTACTTCATATCTTTATAAAAGAAAGCAGTTATGTGAGTAATTGTAATGTATAGGCTGAACATGGTTTGTTGTCTTCGCTATTGAACCCAATTGATATGATCTATGTGGTGCTTATTGCGTTAGTTATAACATATGTTATGTTATAAATGTTATTTAATCGCATGTTTTATATGTCTTTTATCATTTATATAAAACTATGTGTAGTGTTAAATGTTATTATTATTATTTTACATTTTTTTGAGGTTCCTCTTTTTCTTATCGTAATCTTAATTAATTTTTGTACCCTAATTACTTAATTAATCATATTAAAAATGATAATTAAAAAATATAAAAATTATGGTAATAATAAAACCCTAAATTGTAGTTTAAATGAACAGTGATTATACTTCATTGAGGACCTTAAATCTTATAATTTTATCAATGTGTAGGCCCCTCCATGGGATTTTCCTATAAAAAATTTAAAAAAATTTATATAAAAAAAATAAACTTCATAAAGTGAAAATACTTATAATTAACTAATTTATATCATTTAAGTTATTGACTTAATTTGAAAGTATAAGTTATACCTTTATGTATTAATTTTTTAAATAAATATTAATAATTAGAATTAAAGATAGAATATGTATAGTTTAAAATTGGAAATCATAAGCAACCAAAATTTGGAGTTGTTACTGTTATTAAATCCTTACATAAAACTCATTAAGATTTTTAAAAGGGTTTGAAATAAAAAATGATATTTAAAATCATTAACTATGTATTTAGTTAATAAGAGAAAGAGGTGTGAAAATAGTTCTAAAAAGAAAAGGAGTGAAATAAAAGAAAAAGAAGAAAAAGACGAGTACATTCAAAATTTGGTATCATGTTAAAAATGTAAAATATGATTGTAATCTTATACTTAAATTCATGAAGGATAAAATAAGAAAACTAGTACAAATGATAATGAACTAATGAAGTTCACTTTTAATGACAAACATATATAATCAGTAAGCTACACTATTCACTTTAAAATTTCAAAGTTAATAATTTAATCAATAACCTATGAATTCAAATTAAGCAATAGTAATGAATGCTTGATTAGTGATTGTTTGAGCTCTCTCGTGAGTTGTAGGCAATTTAGGGTTTTTTCTCTCTTGCTCCTTCTCTTCATTGCTGGCACTGTTCATTTTTTTTCTTTCATGTTTTTTTTTTGTTGTATGATCAAATTGTCATGTTGTTTATTTTGATGTTTTTCTCTTTTTTGTTGGTTATGGGAGATGACATCCCCGATATTATCTATCCCAGCTTCGTCTTTATTCCTGGATGGGAAATCTCAGTCCTTTAAGGAGGTATTTGTCGGTTCCTCATCATCTTCTACTAAGGTTCATTTTGTGCAAACTTCTTTTAAAGGTTGTTAGGATTTGATGCTTGATGACTCTGTAGTGTCGCATCTTGCTGCGCCTTTTGCTATTACCATGGTCGACAAGTTTGTTCTCTTTCACCCTAACGTGGATGTGATTCAAAAGTTTTTCATTAACCTCAAGCTTTTGTCTTTTTTCACATTAGCTTGCGGGATCTGTGTCATATTATGATTCAACTTACAAACGATGTTGATTACAATCATATTTTTTCAAAAAGATCTTGTAATATACTAGCTTGTCAAATGAGACTACTCAAATGGACTCCAAAATTTGATGTGCATGAGGAATATCCATTAGTTCTTGTTTGGATCTCATACCTAAATTTTTGTCTCCATTTTTTTAATTCTCATATATTATTTGGTTTTGCTTCAATCTTTGGTAGGCTGCTGCAGACAGACCAAGCTATAATGGCTATCTCTAGGCCATCTATGGCACATGTTTTAGATGAGTTGGATATTTCTAAGAAACATCCTAACGAGATTTGGATGTGTTCTATTCTGCACCTAGGCTATTATGTAAGGTTTAAGGTAAGTTGCATAAATATAACTCATTCAAATAGCAACTATTCAAACACACCTAGGCTATTATGTATGGTTTAAGGTCATGTTTTTCTCTTAACTTAACTAATGTTGGTATTGAAGTTAATTATGACTATAATTTTAATTTTTAAATTCAGTTGATGATACGGTGTGTAATTTTGATATGTTTTATCAGTTGAGGGAGATTAAAAGTCTGTTGATTTTTATTAATTATTATTTTTATCATATTCACAAGTATTATAATACTTGTGCTACTTGTCTTACTTATTAGGGTGTATTTTGGATTATGTTTTTGATTTGATTTGTTCCAACCTCCCGGTGGCGCTGAAAGGGCTCTTAAGGCTTGATGTTATTAATTTACCCTATGTTAGACTCTAAGGTTTTTATTTGGCTAGAGCTTGTGATTTTGTGTCCCTTGCCTTTGGGGGCTGCATCTTCATCTGTCCATGGGTTGTATTTCTTGTGGGTTATGTGTTTTTTGTTGTTGTGCCCCTAGTTGGCTAGTTTCATTGCCTCTAAGATTGGTGTGGTCATTTCCAGATTTCTCTATTTTCCCTGTATTTTTGTGACTTTTTTTTTTGAGGGGGGTGGGGGGGGGTGGGGGGGGGGGCTGGGGTTAGGAATGCCTTGTTTGGTCCTCTTTTGGTTTGCTGAGTTCTATTTTTTTCTCTTGGCAGTGGTAGAAAATTTCCCTACCTGATGTCTAGTAATTGACATTGCTACCTGGGTGTCTGGTAAAGCCTGTACTGGAGTGTTTTTCTTGGTTCTTTGCTGGCCTTGGTTTCTTGGAGTCTTGCTAGTTGTGTTGTTGCATGGATTCTTGTTTGGGTTACCCCTACTTGAGTTGTTCACTTTTTCTAGGATTGTTTAAATCTTGTTTGAAGGGGGCTGGTTTTACTCTTTGTTGGCAGTTGGGTGGGTGTTTTTCAGGGAGTAATATCTATACTTCTATTTTCTATTTTGGTTTATTGGATTGGTCAGTTTGGGTTATCTTGTGGTCTTTGGCTATTATTTTCTCTGGCTGGGTTGCTCCATTGGTCTTATGTGTTGGGAGCATTGGTGCCTTCTCTTGGTTGTACCCTTGTTTGTTGATTTTGAAGAATTGGGTTGGTAGTTTGCAGCATCTTGATAGTGGTAACTATCACCTGCTCTTTCTTACTGAGGTTATTATAGAGAAGTATGATATGTTTATTTTGGTTCCTAATGTTTTGTTTCTCTATTTTACTAATGTTTATGTGCTTAACCGTTGGAACAATCTTAACATATTTCTTGGGCTATATTACTGCTTTGCCTATTTAGCCTATCAATTTTTTTTACAGGATCTATTTGGTGCATATGATCGTAAGGATGACACTAGGGGTGGTAGATTGGAGCGTTTTGATGTTTTAAGATTTGGTCCCTCTTTTTGGGTGCTCTCCCTTGAGCACAGTAGAATGTACATTGGTGATTTTTTATTGTTCTGTAGTTGGGAACTCGAGCTCTTAAGTTTTTTTCTCTTTATTTTTGTAGCTCTTTTAGGCAATACAGAGCTTGAGTTCCCCTTAAGGACAATGTACCTTTTTGCTTAATCAACACGTAAGCCCCTTTGTAGGTTCCCCCTTAAAAAAAATGAATGTCTGATAATCAGAATTGTTTATTTTTTCCAAACTAGAATTATAACATTATTCATTTTAACTACTTTTAGACTTTGTTGTATTATCATATATTTTAGTAATTTTAAATTATTATTTTTTACTTGGTTAATTATTTATCAAAATTATTAAAAAAAAATTATATTTTCTTTAGGGCGAGCAAGATTTTAAGCTAGGTAGAATTTGATAAGTGTAAATAATGTGTATTTTATGTGTTATATTTTCAAGGAAAATGTGTTGTTTTAGTTATGATGAGCAAGAAAAATACACAAAGTTTTAAGTATCATCCAGTGCCACAATGTCGAAAACTCAACATTATCACGCCTTCAAGAGTCGTGCTGCAACATTAAAATATCAACTTCATAGCGCCAAGCTCTCCGTCGTTCAGCACATCCACATCATAAACTATAACCCCATAAATTGATGTAACTTTTAATGATCTATTTATGGATGAAATAGTGTAACTCCCTTTTACTTATATTCTAATTATGTAAGTATGTTTGCTAAGCAAGGTCTAACACCATCAAACAGGGCTAGAGGTGAAGCTCAACAAATTCAACATTTTTGGGATAAAAGAAACAACATATATATATATATATATATATATATGTCATGATCAGGCTTTTGCTTTGATACTCTATGTTTGTTGAATGATGATGAATACTACTTAGTTTTATGAAATAATCCATAGCATGATGGTCTCTTTTCATTAAATATTAAAATCTTTAATGAACTCACTTTTATTAGGATTATATAAACTATAAATGAACCCTTTAAAATATGCTTTAAGCATCAACTCAGGAAATATTTTAGGTTTTATTGTTAGACATCATGGAATAAAGATAAATCTATGTAGAGTAAAATAAATAATAGAAATACAACCACACAGAAGTTTCTCACAACTAAGATCTTTTAAATGTTTAGTAAAGTACCTTTGAAGATACATATCAATTATGCTAGGAAGATATCAACCGTTTTCAGCTCTATATAAGGAAGATGTTCTTTTATAGAGGAATGAAAATTGATAGAAATCTTTTGACAGTATAAATAAGTACTTTTTGAATTCTTCTTTGTTGGATGCTCCCATTCTGGGATAGTCACTGATTTTATATACAATAACTTTAAGTAAATGTCTTGAAGCCTTATAGCTCAGTTTAATAAGAAAAGGAAGAAAAATGCACTGTTATATATGAGCAGACATTTACTTCCAACTGATGTAAATCAACTTCTGATAGAGAAGCATTATTTTTGTTTTAATTTTCACTGCTAAGAAGTTAAGGCATTATTTGCTCTCTTATAAAGTTAATCTAATATCTAGAATAAATATGTTACAATATATGATGACTCATCTGTTAAGTCTAGTGAATAGGTTGTTAAACCTAAGTTAATGTCCCAAGGCTATCAAGAGGGGGGGTGAATTGGTAGTTTTAAAAACTTAACCGTCTTTTTAAAATTTTAGTTGAACCAAAATTAAACTTTTAATGAAATTTAATAGAAAAGTTTTTCAACCACAAAATTTTTAAAACAAAAGAAAAATACGGAAAATAAAAAGCAGTAAAGTAAATGACACAAGATTTATAGTGGTTCGGTCTAAACCAGACCTACATCCACTCCCCAGAGGCACCCTTTGAGTATTGCACTAATACCAATAGTGTCTCTCCTTTTGCTCCCACAGCAAGGTGTCTCTCCTTTTGCTCCCACAGCAAGGCGGAGAAGCCTTTACAAACACTCTTTTCACCACTACCCGGTGCGGTAGAGAACCGTCATCCTTTTACACAATCCACAGTGTTGGCAGAGAACTGATCGTCCTTTCAAAATCTCCTAGTGTAGGTAGAGAACCCTTCGTCTTTTCACACTCTCCTAGTGTGGGCAGAGAACCCTTTCGGCTGTTTACACTCTCCTAGTGTGGGCAAAGAACCCTTTCAGCTGTTCACACTCTACTAGTGTTGGCAGAGAACCAGATCTCCTTGACAGATCTTCTCACAATAAATCTAGAAAGAAGAAAGAAAAGAGTGAAGTAATCCCAATTCACAATTAGAGATTCTTACCTTTGAACACCAAGTGAAGCCTTCACGCTCCAGTGGTAGGAATCCTCCTTTGAATGCTCTCTCACACTCTCTCCTTGACTTTTCTATCAATAGGCATGAAGATCAAATGGCAAAAAGATTGGATGGCAGTCTAATTTGAACTATATATACAAAAGATAAGAAGAACCGCCCAAAAACTGCAAGTTTGCAATTCTGTACGCAGTGGATCGTCCCGGACGATTTTACTTAAAGTGCCGGAAATGAACATAATGTAAATTGGTACAAACTATGTTCGTACACGCTCATCGTCCCGTACGAACTATGTTCATCTAGTACGAAATGGTTATTTGATAGGTCAGTTTCCAAAAATTCTACAGGATGTAACCAACTGACTTAAGTCGGTTCAGTTTGTCCTGGGACGAATAGGTTTTATCCTGGGATGATTTTAAACACAGAGTTTCGTCCAGGGACGAAAATATATTTCATCCTGTATGATCTCATACAGAGAGTTTCATCCCGGTACAAAAATTAATTTCGTCCTGTACGAACTCATACAGAGAGTTTCATCCCGGTATGAACCTTATTTTTTGTCTGGACGAACATTGTGAGTGAGAATCCCGAGAGTTTCGTCCCGGTACGAAAATTAAATTCGTCTTGGATGAATAGGACTTAAAAAATTTTCTCCTCGTATGTTCAGTCCGTTGCTCTTCTCAGGGGCTAATTAACATGATCATCCCGTACGAACATGGTTCGTCCCGTACGATCAATTCACAAAAAATTGTCCCCTAAGAGTGTGTTGT
>NW_021319479.1:403139-404970 GCF_001605985.2 Dendrobium catenatum
AAATTTTGAAAAATCATATTTCTTAATGAAATTAATTTAAATTTACAAGTTAAATAAAGTACTATTAAGATTAAAATAAAATAAATGTCATAAAGTCTAACACACATTTCTAAATATTTAACAACAAAACATTGAAACTTATATTGATATCGGATAAAAACTATTACAATTTAAAATTTTTGATATCAATATCAACATAACTAAATCATGGAAAGATAACACATAAAAGAAAATCACTAAAATAAGAACAATACTGAAGTACAGAACAGACATAGAGCAAACACTAAACAAACACTGAACAAATCACTCAGATGGACCTTGATCTAGAGGAGGAGGTGGTGCTGCACTAAAAAAGCTAAAGTAACTACTGATCGTGAACATGTTGGTATTAATGGCATTTATTTGTTTACGCATATATCCCATATCCTGGTTATGTTGGAAATCTTGCTGCTGTAGATGAGTTTCAATTTGATCAAATCTTTGATCAAAATGAGACTCTAAATTTTCAAATCTTTGAACCAAATCCTCATAATTTGGTCCAGTAGCATGTGAAGGTCCGGCTTATTCTTCTGTTTCACTTAGAACTACATGATTTCTGTTGGGATCGTCCTTATTGAAGATAGCTCTAAAGGATGCATCGTTGAAGTAGAGCGGTTCTTCAAAGTCTTGTTCAGGATGAGTTAAATCATACTTCTTCTCTAGAATATAAGCAATCAGATGTCCTAAGGCTATGTTCTTCTTGCTTTTATGATCAACATGACCAATTTCAGAGAGACTATAAATGTAGTCAATTAAGAGTTGAGCTTCATCTATAGGTTGTCTAGTCATGATCAAGTAGGTAACCGTAGAAAGAAGAGGAGTGATGTTAATTCTATCACCAGCTTTAAGGATAATGGAAGTTCTAAGAAAATGCTGGATGATACGGGCATCACGCACTAAGGTTGAAACTTTAGGCAAATGATCCTTAATTCTCCTATCTCTAATCACCCAATTGACTTCAGTCCAGTAAAAACTTGAGTTTGTTAAAGTGTGTGCTCTTAACCCTTCAGTCCTTAAGTTTAGAAAAAAACCAAAGTCATCTTTGGTGATTTCAACTTTATTTTTGAAAACAAAATAACTGATAACAGAGTGGTCGGAGTTGAATGACATGTTTGCCAGAAAATAGTGAAATGTTTCTTTATTGTAGAAGTGAACTAAAGTGAGGATAAAACTAAATTGAGTATGGGCAAACAAGTGCATTACCTTGAAGGTTAAATGATCCTGAAGGAGAACTCTAGATGGAGTGATTTTTGCAGAGACAAACCTAGGAAAAGTTTCTTCATTGGCTCTAGACAGGAAGTTTTCGGATGTATTCCTAGGAGGACCCTTAGCCAAAGTCTTTTGGTGTTTGCTAGAACTTGCCTTTGAAGGATTTGAAAAAATGAAAGCTTTGAAAGAGATGTGTGAGAGTGACCGTTCAGTAAAAACTGCCGTTAATTTAAAGAATTATGACTGTTCATACCAAAAGAAATTTCGTTCATCCCGTACGAATTCGATTCGTCCCTGTACGAAAATATTTCGTATGGACGAACGAGTGAGTTAAAAAATAACGATTTTTCGTAATCACACAATTTACAAAGCGTTCTTTCGTACAGACTTTTGACCAAATGATCGTACAAACGAACACGTGTTCGTACAGATGATTAAAAAATTAACTTGTTTTGATGGCAGTTGAAAATCATCCCCCGCTATGAACCGACATCTAATCGTCTGGACGAACCAAAGGTTCGTACGGACGAAGTTCATAATAAAAATTGTCTTATCCGTTCAACTGCTGCATTCAATCGTCCCG
>NW_021319479.1:405070-414720 GCF_001605985.2 Dendrobium catenatum
CTACCAATTCACCCCCCCTCTTGGTAGCCTTCGGACATTAACTTAGGTTTAACAACCTATTCACTAGACTCAACACATCTTATAGTGGCAGAATCAATTTTTGTAATTTTTATAAATAGTATGTTTGTAATGTTAGTAGAGGAGTTCAGTCACTTATTTAATTTATGTCTTTATAGTGCTTCTAAGATTTTTTCTTAGGAGTTAAAACTAAGGGAATTCAGAGAAGTATTAGATACATTCTATTAGAGTGTTTAACTTGTGTTTGTGCAATCAAATTTGTAAATTTAAAGATCAATGTATAGGAGATCATTGAACCCATCATATGATATATTTTTTTATGTACTTTCTTTCTTTTATGTTATTAATGAAAAATAATTTGTTTCACTTGTTCTTTATGCATGGCTAAATTCTCTAGTTTTAAATTGTTGTAAACAAAATATGGAGTACTAATTAATTCTATTTATCAATAATTTCATGATTTTTTCAATGCACCATATCTTTATTTAATACACATAGTGATCATAAGTGCAATTAATAGATGGTGTAAAATAAAGCTTAGGATCAGTAAAGAAGACACAACCAAGAATGTTAGATTAGTATGATGCAAGCATAAGAGTAGTGCTTGTCATGTATCAAATTTATAGAGATGAATTTTCATAAGATGATTTTAATAGTACATGATTTACTTACTCTTCTATGATTCTCAAAGTGTGATAGACTATAGGTGTTTAGAGTGGTATTGATGTTAGAAGGGGTTTAATTTATCCTTTGTCTCTTCTTGCTTGACTAATCAGTTAGTGATATATATGTTCTAAATAGTATTAATATAAAATAGAATCATGAAGAAACATATTATAATTACATTCCATATATCCAAAATAATTTATCCAAATGAGTTTATACTTGAAAAGGTTGGAGTAGCTCTACTGGAAGATAAGACTAGAGAGAGTAACCTTAGATTGTTTGGTCACATATAATGGCGGCCTTCCGATGACTCGATTAGGATAGTAGATTTATTAGATTTGACTTTTGTTAAAAATGATAGAGGTATACCTAAAAGGCTTGGTTAAAAAAATTTAAAAATGCTTTTTTTATTAGATTGAGATGAGAATTTGACTCTTAACATGATACAATAGAGAAAAAGGATTCATGTTGCTGACTCTGCATAGTGGAATAAAAGATTATTGTTATTTTTTTTTGTTGTGTTTCATTTTATTATTATTATTATTTAATTAAGAGAATGAATCTCCACAAAAACTTTTTTTTATTGAATAGGATAATTATTGTTGTTGAAGTAGACAATATTAGTATTTATAGATAAATATTTTTCCTCATGGGATCGATACTCTAGTCTACCACTTAATGGTTTAAAGGCACTAGCTTTGAATGAAAATAAATTAGCACATTATGTTCATTGCTTCTCACATTCACTTCTGTTAGCATTGGTATCGATTGTGAGAAATTATATTCAAATTGAATTGTTATTTATTATTATTTCCAAAGTGATGATTTTTATTTGTGTTTCATGTAAGCATTTTGACCAATTTCTAGATATACAATGAGAGAAGACATTAAATATATTACATAATGGAGAACATCGATTGTGATAAATTATTTTCAAATTGAATTGTTATTTATTATTATTTCCAAAGTGATGAATTTAATTTGTATTTCATGTAAGCATTTTGACCAATTTCGAGATATACAATGAGAGAAGACATTAAATATATTTCATAATGGAGAACTAATAATAGTGTCATGGTGGAATCAAGAAAAAACTCTTAGGCATGAAGGCAATACAAAATGGGGGTTGCATTATAAATATATTTTAAGGTTAATCATAATATTTTCTTCAATAATCAATGTTCTGGAAATTATTTTGGAAAATGATCTAAGCTTAGAATAAAGAGGTGAGGTATATACATTATTTGAATCGTTAGATAATTTTAAATTTTCTTTTAACTTACATTTGATAAAAGATATTTTTTTATATCACCGTTGAACTATCACAAGCTTTATAGTTAAGAGAATAAGATATTATAAATGATGTCCTTGATTCATATATCCTAAATGAGACTAAAAGAAATGATAGATAATAAGTTGGCCAACTTCAAAATCAAAGTAACTTCATTTTGCGAGCAATAAAAAATAAATGTATTATATATAGATGATAAATGGGTTGCTCATGGATGACCTCATCGTTGAGCTTAAGAGATAACAAATTTTTTATCATTTTTATGTTCATATTTTTATAGAGTCATTGATATATAACTTCAAGAGTTGAATAATCATTTTATAGAAGCAAATATATAATCACTTTTTCCTAAATCCTTTTTGAATCCTAATAAAGAATTTTATGCATTCAATAAATACAAGTTGATTATATTTCAATATGAGATCCTAAGTTTATGATTTTCATGATAATAAACCTTTTTTTAATTTCTCTTTATTTTTCCTATAATTTATATTGCATATATGCTTTAACATTTCAGGAATATAATGCATAGTGCAATAAAGAATTATGACTCAATATTGGGTAGAATAAGATGATATTTGCAAAAGTTTGTAATTTTAATTTTTTTATATATATTTTTTGAGTCAAAGTCTTATTAGGGTGTATGTTAACATGGTGATAGTGCCCATATACATGGGGGAGTGATGGCATGAATTTCAATTTTTTTGAAATTCATACTATATAATCTATGATAAACAACATATTGTATGATCAATTACTAAAAAAATTAAATAAAATTGCTAATTGAGTACTTAATATTTTTTAAACTAATTGTTTTGAACAAACTAGATCATACAAGACAATCAGTTTAAATCAATAACCCTAACTACCAAATAATTTTTTTTAATTATTTTAATTTTTAAATATTGAACTAATAATCATGTAGGAACACATTTGTACTATATATTATTTAATTATTAACTAAATAAGTCTTCATGACTAGTCAATCAAATAAATGTTTAATTAATATGACATATCATACAATATGTTATTGATCATACTAGATGATTGATAGAGAATAAATTCAATCCTCACAGGGATCATTCAAGATGAAACCTTAATTTGTTTACTAATCATACAGTATGATTTCAATCGTATTGGATGAGTCACAAAGATGATCTTCAATCATCCAAAAGTTTATCTTGTATAATCTTGAGAAGAATGAATTAATTATATTGTACGATCCAATGATCATTTTTTATGATCGGTATTTAATGTTTGAATAAATCATGCTGGGACTATTTAGTCGTATTGGATTAACATGGGTTTTTGAACTATTCATATAGTACGATAATATATCATAATGTACAAACAAAAATGACTAACTTGGAAATTTAATATTTTTGGAGCCTTTATTTAAATATCATCCCTAATTCATCTTAGAGATTCTTTTGCCACTTCTTTTTGGGAGAGTTTCTTAAAGAAGGGTTTAAAGATGGAGAATCACTTTGGAGAGATGGAGAGAATGAAAGTTGAAGTCTTGAGGAAGAAGATTTTTGTGGGATAAGAGAGTATGTGAGAGGGATTTCTATAAATGGTTGCTCAGTGATCTTGCACTTTCTTCCTATGATGTCAGTGTCATTTCTTAAGGTAAACTCTGGGAAGTGTCTCTTGGTGGAAAGAATTTGGCCACACTACCTTAACAAGGAGGTGAAAGGGATTCAACTACTCCACCACACCAAGGATGTTAAAGGGTTATCGGCTACTCTGTCACACCAGGAAGGGGAAAGGAGCCCGGCTACTTTGTCGGACCGAAGAGGTGGAAAAGATTTATAAGGGATTTTCTGCCTAACTGTTGGGGCAAAAGAAGAGTCATTAGTATTGGTGTAATACTTGGAGCAAAAGACTATGGGGAGTGGACGTAGATCAAGGTTAATCGAACCACTAATAAACTCTTGTGTGTTTGTTCTTATGTTTTCCATTACTTTTCTACATTTTATTTCTTGCGTCTTACTTATTGTATATTTGTGGTCTGTGAGTTTTTTTTTTTTTTTCAAAAATTGAATATCTTACTTTTGTACAAAAAGAAAAAAAAAACTTCTTTAGAAGTATTGCTTAAAGTCAAAAATAGTTTTTGTTTAAATTGGTGTTATCGAAATATTTTGTTAAATAATTAATTTTCTAAAGGATATTTTTTAAAGGGAGTTTTTTAAACACCAATTAACTCCCCATTAGTGTGCATTTGTAGTTCAAGTCAGTCTAACAAATTAATTTAAACTTTCAAAATTTAAAAACATAATTTGATCCAACTAATTTTACTCCATTTGATTAAGTGATTTTGGAAAATTAGTTGGACACTTATATTATGGATATGCTATATGATGAATAATTTTTATTCATTAAAAGATATATGAAACTTTTCTAAAAAAAATGATCTAAGGTAGGAAGGATATTTTATATCCTTTTTTTCATAATATTAAAATTAGCATTAGTATTATATATTGTAACATCAAAAATTGAAAGGGTATTTTATGCTATGAATATTATAGAAAATCAGTTGTGAAATAGAATTGAAGATTAACGGCAAAATGATAGATTTATTGCTTATATTGAGAAATAAATATTAGATTGTATTAATAATAAAGTAGCCATTCAACTCTTTCAGAATATGAAGAACAAACACTATAAATTGTAAGTTTTTTATTATCTTATATTTAATATTTTTTCTATTTAAATAATAAAATGAAAAAAAAAACTAGCTATGTTATACCAATCTTAATGGAAAAATGTTGTTAGAAAATGTGTCGAAATAAAATTAGGCTTACCTTAAGAAAATTTTTTGACTCTACTGCTGCATATGGAGCTTATTGAATTTCAATCATTGCAATGCTTGCTTTTACTTTAAGCAAGCAACATTCAAATATTGTTTAATCCATCAATAGTGTCAGAAAATTTTTAACCATACTTTAAGCGCCTAATTAAGATTTGAATTCTTTTAAAATCAAATAAATATTATTGCAACTTCGAGTATTTGCGGCGACAGAGAAATATGAAGTTTAGTATCTTAGCGTTGTACGAAGATCTAGTATTCACACAGAAAAAAGATAGGGTGCACCATTCACTAGAGACACCAATATATTTTACGTGGAAAATCCCTGAAAAGGGGTGAAAAATCATGGGGCCTAGCCCAGTTTGAATGAATCTACTATTATTTACAGTTGATTACAACTGAGGCCCTTTTATGGGAGAAATGTCATGGCTTGATGTAAATTTTATAGAGTACATTACATTGTGTAAATATAAAGAATCAATATTGATGTGTTTGTTTGGTCAGAAGGACTGTAGTCGTTGGGCAACATAAGTCGGAAGGACCATAGTTGGTCGGTGATGGAGGTCAAAAGGACTGTACTTGGTGGGCAACGTAAGTCATAAGGATCGTAGTTAGCCCGACCTCCGTCAGGTAGAAGTCCAGCGATGGACATAAGTCTAGTGTTGGATAGAAGTCTGACGAATGTCTGGCGACGAACAAAAATCCTATTGCGGGTAGAAGTCTGACAGAATTCTGGTATCGGGTAGAAGTCTAGCATTTGGTAGGAATCCGGTGTCAAGCGAAAGTCCAGTGTCGGGTAGAAGTCCGATGTAAATTTGTGGTTGGGCAGAAAACTGGCGTCACTCGGTTGTCAGACAAAGCTCCCGAGTCACTTGGAGGTCAGGCGGAATTCCGGCATCACTTGGAGTTCGGATGAAACTCCGACATCACTTGAAGGTCGAGCAGAACTCCGAGGCCACTTTGTAGTTCAGGAGGAACTCCGGCGTCACTTGGAGATCGGGCGGAATTCCAGCGTCACTTGGAGTTAAGGAGGAACTCCGGCGTCACTTAAAGGTCGGGAGGAACTCCGGTGTCACTTGGAAGTCGGATGAAACAACGACATCACTTGAAAGTTGGGCGGAACTCCGGCGTCACTTGAAAGTCGAGTGGAACTCCAACGATGGTCGAGGAGGAGTTTCTTCCCTCCTCTTCTTCTCTTATTTTCTCCTTCTTCTTCTCTTAGTTTCTTCCCTCCTCTTCTTCTCTTATTTATAGCTTTCTGAGAGTGACATGACCCGTAAATAAGAGGAGGGTTAAGGGCAAATGTGGAGTGGTTTGGATGGACGACCGATATTGAATCCCTTGATTGTGGACCGTTTGTCAGACATCTGAAGGTCTTGATGATATCGGAATTTGACTATCTTTCGTTCGTTGGATTCGTCTTGTTGATCCGCTCGATTCGACTATAAGCATGTCACATTTGGAAATCGTTTGGCAATCCAAATTGTAGTTCGAACCTTCCGAATGTGCTTTGGGCCTTTGAATTGGACTAATTTTAGCTCAGATTGAGTCGAATTTGGTGTCGTTGAGTTCGTATTTCCGAGACATTCAGTTCGACTATAAGTTTGTTGAAATCGGAGTTCAGATGGCTTCTGATTTAATTTTTCAAGCTTCCAACATAATTTTGCTTTGAATTAATGGGATAAGTTAAATAAAGAATGAATGGAACGCTTCCAATTGTAGTAATCATTGGACCATTCGAAGCTTTTGGGTCTAGCAACAACCAAATTAAGGTGTCATTTGGGACGGCTTTTTTAATGCTTTCTAAAACGGAGTTTTAGTTCAAAAAAAAAATTATACTAAAACTCCATTTTAGAAAGCAATAAGAAAACCGTCCCAAACGAAGACTAAATGATTTTTCAAATCAGAAAAATGCTACTTTTAAAAACGATTAAATAGTTCAGCCCTTTAATTTATAAATAAAATTCATTCTAAATATTATAAGCTGAATTTAATTTTTTTAGAAGCAAATAAATCAGAATAATTTGATCAAGTTATTGCTAAGAATGAATTTTTAAATTTAAATTTATTTGAAGATAAGTATTATGCGAATTAATTATACATTGTACTTAATTAAAATAAATTAATATATTTATATTTCTAAACTGTTCTTGTATATTTTTATTGCATAAGTTTTTTAATTTTACGATTTCAAAATCCGATCCGATCTACATTAGCATTTAAGATGGAGCAAAGTTGTAAAGTCAACAGTTCAAAGTCAATCCATATCTCCTTTTTCTTCTCCTTTTGTCTTCATATGCTCATCACCGTTCCCCTCCGTCGTTATATCTATCCTCAGCATCCTCTTAAAGTCCAAACCCGAGAGAGAGAGAGAGAGAGAGAGAGAGAGAGTGGGAGAATGGCAGTCCCCGGCGGCCCACTCTATCTTACCACCCGAGTAATCCAAGGCCGCTGGTTCATGGTCTACGCCTGCTTCCTCATCTTGTCAGCCGCCGGCGCGACCTACATCTTCAGCATCTACTCCCCCGTCCTAAAATCCTCCCTCCACTACAACCAACAAACCCTCAACACCCTCTCCTTCTTCAAGGACCTCGGAGCCAACGTCGGCATCGTCTCCGGCCTCATTAACGAAGTCGCCCCTCCCTTCGTCGTCCTCCTTCTCGGCGCCGCTATGAATCTCTTCGGCTATCTCATGATCTACCTCGCCATCATCTCCCGCATAACTAAGCCTCCAGTTTGGCAGATGTGCCTCTTCATATGTATCGGTGCCAACTCCCAAACCTTCGCCAACACCGGTGCTTTAGTGACCTGTGTTAAAAACTTCCCTGAAAGCCGCGGCATCGTTCTTGGTTTGCTTAAATGTTTCGTTGGACTCAGCGGAGCTATTCTCACACAGCTGTATCCTGCTTTCTATGGAGACGATTCTAAGTCACTTGTGCTACTCATCGCTTGGCTTCCGGCTGCGATCTCTATTTTTTTTGTTTACACTATTCGCATTATGAAGCCACCGCGCGGCTCCGAAACTGTCAAAACCAGACCTTTTTACTACTTTCTGTACCTCACGGTTGCGCTCAGCGGGTACCTTCTCGTTTTCATTGTGCTCGAAAAGGTCACAAATTTCAGCCGCGCAGAATACATAGCGAATGGTGCTGTTGTCATCTTCCTTCTGTTTCTCCCCGTCGTTGTTGTCATCAATGAAGAACTAAACATTTTGAAGAAGCAGAGCAACCAGCTGGAACAGAGTGAAACTAAACCACCAACTCCCGTAATAGTCACGACAGTCAACGAAAGCTCCAACACCTCCGTTGAGACATCGCTAGAGGACAAGCTACCTAAGAAGACTGCTCTTGCAACCATAACTAAAATGTTCCGGCCGCCAGCTAGGGGAGAAGACTACACCATTCTACAAGCCTTATTCAGCATAGACATGATCGTCCTATTTTTTTCAACAATCTGTGGCGTTGGGGGAACCTTGACTGCCATCGACAATTTGGGGCAGATTGGCCAATCTTTAGGCTACCCTTCTAAAAGCATAAGCACTTTTGTTTCTCTGGTCAGCATCTGGAACGCGATGGGAAGACTTGCAGCGGGCTTCTTGTCTGAGATTTTCTTAAAAAAATACAATTTTTCACGACCACTTATGCTTACTTTGGTTCTCCTCTTGGCATGCGCGGGGCATCTTCTCATAGCTTTTGGAGTCCCAAACTCGCTCTACATCGCGTCGGTCATCATCGGATTCTGCTTCGGCGCTCAGTGGCCGTTACTTTTTGCGATCATTTCTGAAGTATTTGGGCTTAAATATTACTCTACGCTCTACAACTTAGGCGGCATAGCGAGCCCAGTTGGGTCTTATATTTTGAACGTAAGAGTGGCAGGGCGTTTATACGACAGGGAGGCGGCTAGACAGAACAAAACGGCGGTGACCGGCGATGTAAATGACTCGACTTGTATTGGAGTGAAGTGTTTTCAGTTATCTTTTCTTATTATTACGGCGGCTACTGTGATGGGCGCGATGGTTTCGCTTCTTTTGGTTGTGAGGACTAGGAATTTCTATAAGGGAGATATATATGCCAAGTTCAGGGAGACCACAGCGGAGCTGGCGCTGGCGCCACCGCAAAACGGAGAGAAAAATTTTGCCGGTGGTAGAGGTCGGATCGACGGCGTTGAAGAGGTCGTTTTTCTTGATACGGTGGAAGGTCGAATAGAGAAAGATGGGATCGTTGACGGCTCAAATTGAAATCTTGGATTATGTAATGTATTTAGAATTGAGTAATATTTTTCACTCAACAAAGGAAAAAAACAAACAAATAATCAACAACCATTTTCTTACATTTAACTATTTAAGACTATAATAAAATTAAATATTCTAGTATAATATGATTTTATAAATTTTTCCATTGCTGATGATGTTAATTTATTTGCGTGTATAATATTCTATTAAAATCTCACAATCACGATAATTAAAAGATTAAAGCATAAGATATATAATAAGTACATTATATGGACTTTTATTTCGACGTGTTCACTATTTTAATTTATTTGTTGTAAATAAAAATTATAAAATAAGAGTATATATATATATAATTTTTAAATTTTAAAATGAAGCATGAAATTAGTTAAGTCTTCAAAGAGTTCTCATAATAAAATTCAGGTAGAAAACATAGTTCGTTTAGCATTATGTTAATTGTTAAATTTTTTGTGGCTCAGCAAGAAACAGAATAAATCTAAATATTAGTACAATTAAAATGGTCTAGGTTTATATGCATAGAAATTTGGGAAAATATAAGTGAGATTATTTATCAATGTTTCATTATTTAAAAAATTTTACAGAAAAGGTACAACAACAACAACAACAACATCAAGCCT
>NW_021319480.1:0-4597 GCF_001605985.2 Dendrobium catenatum
TAGACTATTGTTTGTTATGATTTTATGGGTATATGAATATTTTTTTATTTTTAACTTTTTATTTTTTATTTTTATTGGATTTAAATTAATTTTCTAAATTTTATTCAATTAGGAATTTATTTTATTTGGAGGTGATAATGTGTTGTAAACTAAAATATTTATTTAGTTTATTATTCGTTGTGATTTTATGATTTCACAAAAAATTATTTTATTTTTTAACTTTTAATTAATTTTGTAGGTCCCTTGGCCTATTTGAAAATTTTATTAAATTAGGAGGTGAAGGTGAAAAGTTTTATAAATATATTTATTTAATGTATTGTTCATTACATCTTAATGTGCTTATTGAATTTTATTTGAAATTTTATTGAATTTTAATGAATTTTCTAATGATCAAGTCATTTGCTTATTATTATTTCAATTTAGGGGCGTCAAAATTTGACCTGACCCGAAACGCAACCCGGACCTGACCCAAAAAATTCCAAGTTCGGGTTCAAAATTCTGACAGGTTTATAAAAATGGATTAGACTCGGGTTGACCCGAAAACTCAAAATCAACCCGGGTTGACCCGCTAGTCACCTTGAGTCCAGACCCCTTCGCACAGGCGTACAACACGACCTTAAACATTTTTAAAAGAAGGCACATAAAAATTTTCGCTCAACTACAAAAAAGTATTCCTAAAACATGCACGTTGCCACAAAGTTAGACAAAAATTGAAAAACCCACTGCGATTACCTGGATGAAATCAACATGTGGAAATCTCCTCAGGAACTCCTGTATCAGGTGATTGCTTAGAGGAGCGGCTTGCTTCCGGGTTGGCAATCTTGATCCGTTTGTAAAATTAGGTTGGGTTAGGATCAACTCATTTAGACCTAAATCAATTCGGATTGGACCTAAATCCAACCCATTGACCCATTTTGACACCCTTATTTTAATTGAGTCTTACTTTGTTAATTTATAATTTTAAACTTAATTTCCTCTTTTTTATTATATTTTAATGTGTATGCATGACTTAAATTTATTTAACTTCATGAATGATTTTATTTTAGTAATTATTTTAAATGTTTACATTAAATTAATTTCACATTAGGGGTTATTTAAATATGATTTTGAATTAATTTAGTTTAAATATAGAGTAGAATTCAATTTGCGTAATTTATTATTTAGATATATTTAATCAGATTATTTCTTGTTAATGATTGCATGATTGGTTTGGTTTTAGAAATGATTATTGCAAGTCAGATAAATTAAGTATCCAAATGGGTAAACAATCAGGGGATAGAAACTAATCTACCAAGTGGATATGACGCCCACGTTCAAGATCCCATGGTTCCATTACCTCGAGTTTGTCGGTGCCTTTAGTCTTCTTAATCCAGTGATAATCAGAGGATCATTGTTAGCAACCATGTGTTACATCATCTAAGGTGTGGACCTAGTCCTAGGTTGACAGACAAGAAAGGTATAAAGGTCATGTATATATATATAGTCGACCCATGTCTTTGATATCTACGATAGGATTTCAATCTTAAACTTCATGTCAACTCATGAGTGATGTGGCATAATGAATTTCAATGAAAGAGACGTAGATTAATGAAAGCCTAATGCCAAGGTCACCTACATATACCAAAAGAAACCATAATCACATTTGTAAAGAAGGTAAAGAAACCATAATCACATTTGTAAACATTATGTCATATGGTTCACACATGGATAAAGAGCAAGTGCCTTGTAATCTATGGAGTTTTATTCATCAACATAATATAAATATAATGGGACAAAGTTTGACAAATAATTCTTCATAACAAAATTGTTGTCATTCAAGCACATTATAATAAACCCAAGAACATTCTATAATTTGTTTCTTGCAAGATTGACGTTCATTTTCATTGTGGAATGAGTGAACTTAATCAATACATAAACAAAAGCTATATCAAATCAATGTGGCAGATATTCAATATCATCATAACTAAATTCTCCTAAAGACAATCATAGAAAGTGATTAGCGAGTTGTTACATACCTGAATGAGTTACATACTTGAAATGATTTTCAGATTTCTGCTAAACACAATACATACAAAAAGAGCAATACATAACTTTCTATGTGATGGTTAGTAAAACAAATTCGAGGAAATAAGTGTTGTTACATCCTAAAATATTTGCTACAGTAGAGAGATGGAGAATTTAATGTCATAGCTTTGTAGAAAGATTTAGTACAAAAATCTATAAGAGAGAGAGGCGCAAAAGTCCTAGGAGATGTTAGAATTTTTATATTTAAAATATTGTAAAAAAAAAACTATCGGGTCTTGCCCAGTTAAAATGATTCCACTAATGTTTGCAAATGATATCTATCCTCGGGAAAGGTGTTGACTTAATGTTGCAAATATACATTATATAGAGCATATTACATGATTAGAGTTCGAAGAATCCATGACATATGAGCTGTTCTCAATAGATTGTTAGCCAATTTGTTTGGTAGGTAGGACTATAATTGGGCGATGATAGCCAGAGGGATCATAGTAGGGCGACGATGGTTGGAGGTACGTAGTCGGCGGGCGAGGCTGGAGGTACCATAGTTGGATGACATAGTCGAAGGCACCGTAGTTGGGTGATTGTGGTTGAGGACCATAGTTGGGCGATTGTGGTTTGAGGACCGTAGTCACTGAACGAAGGAGGTCAGAGGATCGTAGTCAGAAGATGGAGGTTGGATGGACTGTAGTCGGACAACTGTGGTCTAAGGACCATAGTCACTAGGAAATAGTGGTCAAATGACAAAGGTAACGTAATACAAATATTAAGTTTTATATGAGTTTTTTGCTCCTTAGAAATGAACAAACAATGTCGTATTACTTTTGTACCTCAACACCATAATCTTGGATTAGCCATAGGTTGTTTGTTTGGCCCACCTCCTTCAACCAATAATTAATCTAGATCTTTGATTTTAGTTACGTTGACTTTCATTAATCGCACATCAAAGTTGAGAACATGCCAAAGATGATCATGAACAAGTGTTGGATGAGAATATGGATTAAATTGAAGGGAAAAGTGAACAATGAAATTGTCGAGGCTCAATTCTACCTGCCCTCATCAAGCTTCACACTTGACATTCAATCATTTAGCCTCCATGAGGAGAAGAGGGTTGATGTCCTATAACTTATGTATCTTCAGAACAGTAAATATGTTTGTAAGCTCATTATGTGATCATTTTTGTACAGTAAATATCACAGATTTTCCATCTTCAATCCCACATGACAAAGCAAAAGTTATAATTGGTCTAAAGTGTGTAATCATAGTTATGATTTTAAATTTCTTGCTAAAATCCCACATAAGTAGTTTAATTATTATTTTAATTTGGTTGAAAATACACTAAATTAAAAGAAGATATTTATTGATGTGGTGGGTACTTTACCTTTATGGTGCTGAAATGGAGTATGAACATGCTTAATTGAATTAGAATCCTGATGCTTTCTTCTTTGTAAATTATACTGAGGAAATAAAATAGGAAACTTCATATAATAGATGAATATTCTACATGAAGGAAATGCAAAAATAGGAAGGTAATTTTATCACAGGAGAATTTATTCTAGTTAGTGAAGAATTTATCTCATTATTTCCTCCGATAAAAAATTCTCAATGAATTAGTTCTAAATTTTGAAGATTGATCGAATGAAACATTAGGGTCTTTATTGAAACTTGTGATTCTTGAGTGCTTGTTTCAGTAGATAGATAAAAAATATTGTGTTATATATATCACAATTCGTAATAGTGTTTCATTCTTATTTGTTGGTATTAGTTCACACGATGAGATGAAGATAAGGGTATAGTATTTTTAAGAGAAAAAGTCAGGAATAGTCCCATTATTGTCAATAACTATCCAATTTAGTCTGATAAAATGAAGTGCCATCCATTATTGTCCCAGTTGAAGGTCATCCAATATTGTTCCAGAGAAAAAGTCAGGAATAGTCCCATTATTGTCATAACTTTCCAGGAAACTCCTTTGTGATTCAGGTGATGGCCATCCGTTCTCAATAATCACATTCCTTCTCCATTTATGTTCAAAGAAACCATGAATAACATTCAAAATCTCCCTTGGCTCAGTTACAACAGTCCCATCTAACTGCTTCATAGAATTAACTCCATTAGTGCTCCTTCTAGCCGATGCCATGGAGTGGAAGAAGTGTGTGTTCCCATCCCCTTCCTCAATCCATTTTACATGAGCTCTTTGCCTCCACCATGTCATAATTCTAGCAAGAGTACTATTCAATAATTGAACCTTATATCTTAAGGCCTCCGTTTGAACTTCAGTTAACCCATTTGGCAAACATTCCAATTCCTGCAAACTTTTTATCTCCTTATCCAGCTCCTTCAATTAATTAAGTTGTTTAAGTTTGTTCTTACTCCAAAAGAACAAAGCTTTCAAGATCCTTAGGCATTTTGATGGACCGGCTGAGCAGGTCCATCCGAGACCCTTGCAGGTCTACAGGAGGCGATGGAGGGAGGCATCCGGTCCGGGTGAGCCAAAGGGGGGGGCGGCCGAACCTGGGGAGAAAAGGGAGAGGGTCACGATGGGCCCTTGGGGCCCACTTACTTAAATCCTTGGGCA
>NW_021319480.1:4697-13668 GCF_001605985.2 Dendrobium catenatum
GTTGTTGGGAGTGGATTGCAATCTTTAATTCAAGTTAAAAATATTAATATTAAAATTGCCATATTTTTTGTTGAAGATAATACATCACATTTCTTTTTTTATATTTTTATAAATCCTGAATTAAGAATGAAAATTTGTATCCCACTGAAAAAATAAATCCTGGGCAGCGCTATCCCACATATTTGTAGTACTCAACACTATCAATTCTCTAAAAAATATATATTTTTTTAAAATAACACTATCAAATCTCTGAGTTGATCGTTCTGACATTGTTGGTCTTGTTGCTGGCGGTGAACTTTGATTCTAGTGAGTTGGATCCTTTAGTAGCTTCTCCAGTGGCGCCTATTGATATGCTTGTGTCGGTTTCCTCTGTGAGATTGGGAGTAAATGAACAGCTAGTTGATGTTCCAGTTGCTTTACATTCTTTTAACGACTTGAATGCCCATGTGGACGTAAGATCGGGGGAAACTATTGAGGCGCAAATTGATTGGTTTGAAGGCTCTTAATCTTCTCCTTCTGAGGTTGATGAAAAGGAAGTGTTTGAACATGAGGGCTTATTTGATTTGAATGTAAGTGGTGTTATGCATGATACTATGGTTCGGGTGGGTAAACGAAGAAAGAGAAAATCTAAAAATAGCTATTTTTTTGTGGTTGGCTTGATCGCTGCTGCTTTGGAGTCATGGGGTGTTGGCATTGTGTGGGTTATTTTTTGGTTGTTGGGGGTCTCATCTTTACCTTTGGTGTAGTCTTTTTTCCTTTTGTTTGTGCAGGGTGCTGTTGTGGTGCTAGTTGGTGGATCTCTGGACTTTTGGTATTTTTCTTTTCTTTTTTGCTTTCTATTGGTTTTGTATTTAGATGGATTCCGAGGCTCTTAGGTTTTATTTCAATTGTTGTATTTTGGCGAGCTTTGGAGTCTTTAAGGACGTGTACTTTTTATTTATTTTAACGCGTAGGCCCCCTTCTGTGAGGTTTTAATTTAAATAAATAAAAAAAAAAACAGTACAATTCTCTGAATTCATTCATATTAAATATTACCTAAAGTGTTGACCACATTAATATACCAATATCATTTTGTGTAACTTCAAGCCATGTTAACTTATTTGCCTCTTTTCTATCCTAACTATTTAAAATTAATTACGCCTATATGTTTTAACCCTTCAACAGGAACTTTTTCCAATAAATATGATTTAAACAAATATATTTCTTTCTTATTTACACTTATGGATAAAATTACCTTATGTTAGGAATGCAAAAAATAGTCAGAACAAAAGGTGAACGTTAAACTTATCAGAATAGGTAAATATGGTAGAGGAAATAATTGCATCATTGGAACCAAAGATATCCTATTAAGAATCTTAATGGTTGTATGAATAGCACTGTGAGAAGCGAATAACTTTAACTCATATACCATTTTCTATGAATTAAAAAGAAAACTACAGGCAATCTATGAGATTAGGTGCTGAAAAATTCTCATAACTACTAAAAATATTATAAAACATCAAATGTCACAAGTAATTTGCTTAGCATTTTATTAGCAAGCGTTGTAGTTCAAGTAATGCACTCATAAAATTTTAATTTTCTTGTACAAACAGACTCCTCTCACTTTAGTACGCGTTCGAGTTCAAGTAATTTGTTTAGCATTTTCGTCGTAGATCCAACGCAAAATATTTGCAACATATTTCTTCCATCGCTAATACTTTGGCGACATTGGTTTTAACGACGGAGTCAATTCCGCCACAAATAAGGATATGCGATGGATTTCCCTTATTTTGTGACGGATTATTTAATTTCATGTAGTGCCTCCAAACTCAATTCTTTAGAAAGGACCTCACCACATATCCTCTCTCAGACAGCACCTCATCTCTTGTATAGCTCCTCTAATCGGTGACTTAGTTTGGGCACTATTAGAACAAACAAATAAACATTAATCCTGTATAGCCTTTGTATAGCCGTGTACAGGTGTTGGCATGCTATTGGTCTTACCTATCTGTATCTAATACCTAAGTCTATATATTGTTCTGTATACATCACAGTTGTACATATGATAGAAATAATAGTTTACATTCTTTCTCATTTTCTCTGTTCAAGACTACTCTTCTTGTTCTCCGTTTCTACATGGTATCAGGAAAGGCTCTTCGATCTTGAAGCATGGCATTGTCTTTCTCCCAGAGCGGCGATTCCGCTGTTCAATAGCCTACTGACGGTACGCAAATCTCTACCACCTTGAAATTTGTTGTTTCAAATCTTCGCAATTTCGTTACTACTCCGCTACAACCCGACAACTACGCCATCTGGAAATCGCAAATTCAGAAAATCCTTCTGGCCAATGGGTTCTCGCATTTCTTGGATCCCAGTTATCCCTCTCCTCCCTAGTTTCTATCGAACCCCGATGGCTCTAAATCCACTAATCATCTTCACACCCAGTGGATTCTCCACGATCAAAATCTGTCGGCTTCAATCTACTCCACTATCTCCTCCTCTGTTTTACCTTACGTTATTTCTCTAGACTCTACTGCTGATCTCTGGATTGCCTTGGAAAATCGGTTTCAAGCTACAAATCGATCAAAGATCATCCAACTAAAGAATGCTCTTCACCAAGTTTCTCTCAATAACCAATCAATGACTCAATACCTATTGGAGATCAAAACTGTCATCGATCAAATCGCGGCGACGGGTTCTTCCGTTGACGCTGAAGATATTATTCACCACATTCTCAACGGGCTTCCGCAATCCTACCAGTCATTCAAAACCGCTATACGCACTATGCTCACCCTGCTCAGTCTGGATCAGCTTTACCCTCTTCTCCTCAGTGAGGAGATCAATCTTGCCTCAGACGTGGCTCGCGCTCAACCAAATCCTGATCCCGCTACGGCTTTGTTCACGTACAGGGGGGCGCGATCGCAGGTCAAGAGGTCGGAATCCTTCCAACTCGGCAAATCAATCTCGCAATCCAGCCAATGTTTCTCTTGTCTATCAAATTTGTTACAAGAAAGGGCATACCGCCCAATCTTGTTGGCACAGACTTAATGCTCAGTACGTTCCATCTCCAAGAGCTGGTAATACAGCTCTTATGGCAAATTTCGAAACCTCTCCAGCCAACTGGTATTTGGACTCCGGCACTTCCTCGCACTTAACCAACTCTCTTGACAATCTTGCCATATCGCAACCTTACCACGGACAAGATAATATCACCATTGGTGATGGCAGCTCCGTCAGCATCGCTAACTCTGGGACCGGCATTCTTCCGACCCCAACCCGTAAGCTGCTTCTGTTCAAGATCTTTCACACTCCTTCACTTCATTATAATTTGATTTCTATCTCTCAACTAACGAAAGACAACTGATTGTGTGTTGGATCTTCGTACAATACTAAGACGTTAAATTATATATTTCTCTATCGTCGTGAATATTCCAGGACACAATAATGATATATATATATTATATATATATAATTTGAATATAACGTATGAAATAAAAAGTTACGATAAAACAAGCATAAATGATTTAGGGTTTTTAGTTAATTTATTTTAATTGGCGAAACTTAATTTAATATTTATATAATAAAAAAGGCTACTCATTGAGATAAAACATACTGTATGACTGGCGTTTACTTCAATTTGTTAGCCATAAATATTTTTGTCTTATGACATATTCAATAATAATTTAAGATTATGATTTTTTTTCATAGAAAAATTTCTCAATTATCCTTTGTTCGTTCTAATACATTCGTGGTTTGATATATATATATATATATATATATATAATATTCAATTTATAATTTATATAGAATTAATGTTTTAACACTCAATTAAAAAATTAATAATTGCAAATAATAATTCTCCATGCTTAGTCAGAAAGAAAGCTGTCGTGGGTCACAACAATAATTGAAGAAAACTTTCTGAAACATTGATAAATGCACTGGCAATCAAATGGCCCATTCTTGATAAATGCACAGCTATATATATTTTCTATTCTTTAATATATGTGAAAAAATGCCCAAAACGTACGGTCGGCAGTTGCTCATTAATTTTCTTGCCCATCTCCATCCCATCTACCTTCTTTTAAATTTGCACCTACTTAAGTTGTTCTCCTTCTTCAGCAATCTCCTCCAAGAAGCTCAACATGGCGATGATCTTGGATGCTTTTATGAGCAATTTCTCTACTTTGCTCGCTGATTTTGTCCATGAAGAGGTGATCATGCTGCTAGGTGTGAAGGATGAGCTTCAAACGCTCCATCGTCGGATGAGGAGAATCCAATGCCTACTGAAAGATGCTGAAAAGAAAAAGTTTGATGAGTCATCATCCACTGAACTCTGGCTTTCTGAGCTTAAGGATGTGATGTACGATGCTGAAGATATCATTGACCTCTGCAGAATTGAGGGCACTAAGCTGCTCGCTGATCAAAATCCTGAATCAAGAACTTCTTCGGTACGTTGCGATTTCTCATCTGCCTTCTCCTGTTTCACTAGTGTTCCCTTGCGTCATGAGATTGGAAACAGAATTAAGGATATTAATGAAAGACTCAAGGAGATATATGAAGATAGAGAACGTTATAACTAGAGAAATCTGCAATATCGGAAACCCCACAAATTACTCTAGTTGATTCTTGTCAAACTTGTTCCATGAATGATCCTTTTGTTGTGGGAAGAGAGGTTGAGGTTGCAGCAAATCGTTTGGTTGATCGGTTGATTGGGGAGAAGGTTGAAGAAAAATGCCGTCTTTTTGCAGTTACTGGCATGGGTGGGATAGGGAAGACAACTCTGGCTCAAAGAATTTTTAACCATCCGAAAATTAAGAACTTTTTCAACTTAGATCCTGTGTGGGTTTGCGTTTCACAGACTTACTCAGAGCGTGGAAAAATTTTCTGAACGATAATGCATGGTCCATTTACAACCTTCCTAGGGAGCTTAGTGGTGCTATGTTCCTTAGTTTTGAAGATCTACCTTCGCATATGAAGCAATGTTTTCTATACTTCTCTTTATATCCTGAGGATGCTCGGTTAGATCTACATGAGTTTGCTCAGCTTTGGGTAGCTGAAGGATTCATAACAAAGCAACAAGATTCATTAACAGAATATTTAGCAGAAGAATGCTTCAATGAGTTACTTAATAGAAATCTTTTGCTGCCAAAAGGTTCTTGGGATGAGTACAAAATGCATGATCTTGTCAGATCTCTAGCTATCTTTTTGTCTAAAGAAGAAGCTTCTTTTGGAGCTTCGAATGTGAGGAATTCCACCACATCAATTAAGCTTCGTCGCATATCAGTTGCAAATCAAAAAGCAACAGTTGAAATACTCGATTCTATTGCAGATCAAGGAGCCCTGAGAACCTTGCTTGCTTCACGTTCTGATCTATTGTTAAATGATGAAAGATTGAGGAGGTTTTCACATCTACGTGTGTTGGACATTTCCTGGACACATATTCAAGTACTTCCTGACTCTATAGGAAACCTAATGCATTTGAAGTATCTTAATTTGAACTATACATATATAACGACAATACCAGAATCCATAGCGCAATTAACAAACTTACGATTCTTGGACATATATAATTGCCTAAATTTGAAACAACTTCCTAGTGGAATCACTCTGTTACACAATCTTAGGCGCCTTGATATTAATAAAACTCGTGTTTGTTTCATTCCAAAAGGAATAGAGAAACTGCAACAGCTTCATTATCTAAGTGGTTTTGTGGTGGCCAACAATGACTCTAGGAGTAGCAAATTGGAAGAGTTGAATTCTCTAAAACAGATAAGAACGCTCAACATTGACAACTTAAAGAGACCTCAAAGTGAAACAATACTTCTTAAAGGACTACCTAACCTTTCTACTTTGACGTTGAAGTTCTCTGTGGACAGCTCAAGTCCGAGTGAGGAACAAGAGCTAGCAATAGAGGAGTTGTTTGACAAGATAATACCTCCAGAAAGCCTAGAAATTTTCAAAATAGATAAATTCTTTGGCCGTCTTTTGCCCAATTGGATGGTCTCATCATCTTTTAAAATTTACCTTCCAAATTTGACTAAATTGTCGTTCTGGTGCATAAAATCATGCACTCAGCTCCCGCCATTAGGTCAGCTGCCAGAACTTAGAGAGCTTGATATCGTGAGGGCGACTAAAGTGAAGAAAATTGGGCCAGAATTTTTTGGTAGTGACGTCAATTCAACCAGGATTGCTTTCCCCAAGCTTGAACGGCTTTTAATCTCGGATTTTCCTGAGTTGGAAGAATGGTCTTTTGGCGCTCAAGTTAAGAAAAATGCATGTCTTTCATGTTTACAACAACTAACAATCAAGCAATGCTGGTTACTGAAACAACTACCAGAAGGTCTAAAATACTCTCCTATGAAGATTCTTGAGATACATTTTGCTGGAAGCTTGAAATCAATTGAAAATCTCCCTGCTGAAATCGAGGAACTAAAATTAAATGGGTGTATAAATTTAAAACAGGTGTGTTGTGCCCCTACGTTAAAGATTCTCATAGTTTATTCCTGCAAGGCTTTGTCTTGCATGGAGAATAAGTTTGATTCATTGCAGAGATTGGTTTTTTCTGACTATGATAATGAAAGCCTTCCAGAGTGGATATTGAAGCCTCTACAACAATGTGGGTTGCAAAGTAATTCTAATGATGACTTCTATCTTGAGTTGCACTGCAGGATGGAGGTTTTTCGAGAATGCTTAGAAGGAGGTTTTTATTGGGACCTAATTCAACACATTCCCCAAGTAAAAGTATTTGGTCGAGAACATCATCTTAAAAATGTTAAACATCCTGTTAGCTTTGATTGCCATCTTCGATATAGTAAACAACTCTATGTTTATGAAACAAAGCTTTAATTAATTCAGATGTTGGAGGTTTGTTAAGGATTATTAAGCTATTGTGGTGTACGTAATTTGTATTTTAGTGTGTGTGTGATTCTTTTTATATTTGTGAGTGTGAGCTATATATATTGTACCATGGTATAAACCATTTGTATGATTTGCTTAATATGTGTGGGGCCATCCTTCTTTCCGATTAGATTGCTTCTGTAATGTGAATATTATGTAAGAAAAAGTTATTTGTAAGTTTTTTCAAGGAATAATTAAGTGTGCTTGCATTATGCATTATGTGTTTCTCTTCTTGCTCTTGGATCTTCATTTTCAATGTGGAATTAAAGAAAATAACTTATGTAATCTTTAATTTTTATTTGTTTCATTTTTTTATTTATTTTTAAATGATGTTTTAATTAAAGGGTATACTTTTGAATGAATATATATATTCCATTGAAACAATTGTTTCCCGTGGTCTCAATCAAGATTTCAAATTTAATTTCGCGTTCTTATTTTTTATTTTTTTTTTCTTTTTTATTATTACATACATACCACCCATAGCTCATTTTTATATCAAATATGAGTGGTAGAAATGAAATATATGAGTGGAGAGGAAAATATGAGTGACATATTTGATATTAAAATAGTATAGGGTGATATGCTCTGTAATATTAAAATTTTAGGTGTTTAGATATGTAAATAGGAAGTTATAAGAGTGGTATGTATGTAAATTTGTTGTGCAAACTCAATTGATAAATTTTATTACTAAAGCATAAATGATAAGATATATAACATGCAATATGAAACATATAAATGACAAGATCTATTATATTAAAATAAAATTATATAACATGAATGATAAGTGGATATAATATGTCTACATTGATTAGTAGAATGAGGGTGATGCTCATTATCTTTAATATAAAAAGAACATATTTGATATGTCTATATGCTAATTAAATTAAGCGACATCACGAGCTCTTCTCCCACATAGACCAATGATAAGAACTATAGCTAAAAGAGAAATAACAACAGCCTTTCTTGAAAATAAAAAGTTTAATGATATAATCTTTATAATAATCTTATAATCTTGTTTTTTTTTTTCTTTAGATTGAAATAGATCGTCTCTTAAAATTAAAAGGATATTCAGTTTTTAAAAATCTAATGAAGAAACTTTTATTTTTTTGACTTAAAATTACTCCATTTACCTCCGACCTTCTCCGTCCGCAGACTACAGTCCCTCCGACCTCCGTCACCCGCCGGAAAAATTATTACATGCGGCGCCTAGATTCGTCCGGAGGCAAATCCGGAAGCACCATGTCACCCGGGGCCAAGAATCCGGGTGATGTGAAGCGTTAGGATTCGTCTCCGGTCGGTCCAGACACCGCACATAATAATCTCTCCGCCCGCGACTACGATCACTCTGACCATCTTCGCCGCCAATTACAATCCCCCGACTTCTATCTCTAACCAATAAAAAAACTTTACCTTAACAAAAAATCTCAACCAAATAAAATTTCTATACTTGTTTACTTGTAAGATTATGCTAATTCTAAATACTATTTGGAGAGAGAGAGAGAGAATTTATTTATTTTAAATATTTAAGGAGCTTTTCATTGATGATCCACCTAACTTCTGCAAACCAAGCAGCATTAACTTAGGAAAATGAATCCCTCCAAATCTTTAACAAAAACCGGTCCATCTGTTATATGAGCATTCAATTCACAGAAGTCGAGCCACAAATTTACGCACCCAAAATCAGCCCCACAAAATAAATCATGACCGTCTATTTCTACCTTCCCAGTTCCCAAGATCAATCTAGTAAAGAAATGACCTTTTCAATCATATATTTTGAATACTTTGTAATAATTAATTCCACCTCACTACGTTGATGGTTGATATCATCCTACTGGCTAATGATGTTTGAACTATATCTAGGGCTAATTTGATTGCTTGTTATTAAAAAAAAAATATTAGCCGTTTAGATATGTTAATGCATATTTATAATTTCTTCATAATTTAAATTTTTTTAAAATAATTTACTTTAAATTATTATTTTAAATATTATTAAAATTTTAATATAATTAAAACTTATGAAATTATAAAGTCATATGTATACAATTAAAAACTATTAAGTTTTATCAACCATTTTCTATTATATATATATATATAT
>NW_021319480.1:13768-22331 GCF_001605985.2 Dendrobium catenatum
AAGTCCGAGCGTTGCCAGGCGAGCCGTTCCGCGCAAAGTCCAGCGGCGGGTCGCGTCCCCAGGCGAAGTCCGCGGGTCGGGTCGGGTTGACCCGAACCCGAAGCGGGTCGGGTTCGGGTTTGGATAATCGACCCGTTTATAAAAACGGGTCGGGTTAACCCGAACCCGAATATTACCGGGTCAATCCGGGTTCGACCCGAACCCGACCCGTGACCCGAAATTGACAGGTCTAATATCAACCATCAACTTAGTGAGGTGAAATTAATTAATTACAAAGTATTCAAAATATATGATTGAAAAGGTCGTTTCTTTACTAGATTGATCTTGGGAACTGGGAAGGTAGAATAGACGGTCATGATTTATTTTGTGGGGCTGATTTTGGGTGAGGAAATTTGTGGCTCGACTTCTGTGAATTGAATGCTCAATATACAGATGGACGTTAAAGATTTGGAGGGGATTCATTTTCCTAAGTTAATGCTGCTTGGTTTGCAGAAGTTAGGTGGATCATCCATGAAAATTTCCTTAAATATTTAAAATAAATAAATTCTCTCTCTCTCTCTCTCTCTCTCTCTCTCTCTCTCTCTCTCCAAATAGTATTTAGAATTAGCATAATCTTCCAAGTAAACAAGTATAGAAATTTTATTTGGTTGAGATTTGTGTTAAGATAAAGTTTTTTTTAATTGTTAGAGATAGAAGTCAGAGTGATTGTAATTAGCGGGCAAAGATAGTCAGAGTGATCATAGTCGGCGAACAGAGAGATTATTACGTCCATGCGGTGTTCAGATTATTCGGAGATGAATCTGAACGCGCCACATCACCCGTATGCACTGTGCCTCAGGTGACATGGTGCGTCCGGATTCGCCTACGGACGAATCCAGGCGCCGCTCATTATAATTTTCAAGGCGGGCGACGGAGGTCGGAGGAATTGTAGTCTGCAGGCGGAGAAGGTCAGAGGTAGATTGGATTAATATTAAGTCAAAAAAATAAAAGTTTCTTCATAAGATTTTTAAAAATTGAATATCCCTTTAATTTTAAGAAACAATCTATTTCGATCAAAGAATAAAACAAGATTATAAGATTATATCATTAAACCTTTTATTTTAAGAAATCTGTGTTATTTCTTTTTTTTTTAAGGGTCTAGCCCTAAATTTTATTCAACAGAAAGGAAGATTACTACAGTCACACAAAGCCAAAAACACACACTTACAACAAAAGAGCCCAACGTTACGAAACGGCTAGCTTATAAGACAAAATACGTCGCATAAAAGGCTAAAAAAAATAAAGGATGCTACACCCAAAAGGACTCAGTATGAAAATCCTGCACCCACAAAGTAGCGAAGAGACGATCATCCATTGGCGGAGTAAGCCACAAAGCAACCAGTCGAAGTTCAATAAGCAGCACCAAAAGGCACAGAGATAACCACACTAATTAACCACTAAGGTTGCCAGCTCAAGGTCAACCCAGGATTAAGCAGAATTACCTCATCATAGTCCAGCAACCAATAGAAAAACCAAACCAAGCACAGCATGAATCACTATTTTTTTCTTAGATTTATTTTTAGACATTTTCCCATCACCACTAGAAATAGCATGATCAACAAATCTGCCTGCCATGGAATTAACATATCTTGTGGATCTTGAAACTCATTTGCATTCTCATCAACATCGTCGTCTGACATATTTAACTAATCTGAATGGTCCACACAAGAGTTACTCACTGAGAAGAAGGCCAAATGGGCTTTCAACTCAGCATTGGACACAACCGAAATAGGGATATCAACAAAAGTTGTCGGGTAAAGCTAAGTTAATAGGACTAATTGCATCCTCGATCAGAGTCCCTTTATGAACAACCAAAACCTCAACACCCTTAATAGCCACAGCATCGCAATTACCATCCCGCTCTAAAGGATTAGAGTCTAAATCCAATAGACCATCATAACTAAGAACATCAATAGAGTTTGGAGTCAGACTAACTGGCTTCAAAGAATCGGGAAAAAATTATTCCTCGTCATCAACATTAGTGGGAGACAGAATTAGGATAGAAACATGATTAACCAAGCAAGGGATATGTCTCATGGCACCCACACCACAGCAATATAATCCATGCCCACAGTATCCAAATTGATACAATCACCTTCCTTAAAACCACTAGAAACAACACTGATAACAGGATTACCAGACTACCCATTACACTACAGGAAATTCAGCCATTACCGGCGGCTTTGACCGGCTGTATTAACGACGGTTTATCAATATCTGAAACAACATGGCCCACGGGAATCAAAGCCATAGGTTCAGCATCACAACCTACAATCCTTAGAACTGAAGTTTCTATCAGAAGATCAACAACATTCAGATCCTCCCCAACCTTCTCCTCATTAATAGCCAATGAAGAGACAACCAAAGCTTGACGTATAGCATTCCCAACATGATGAGAATGCGGATTAGATAGAGAAGTAGATGAACACTCACCCTAAGATGACCAAGACGCTTACACGACTCATAGAAATCAGGAAAGACCTCCATCTGCACCTTTTGGATATACACAAACTCCTTAGGCCCAAGCTAAATTTGATTCGGAAAGCTCTTAGTAATTTCCAGCTCCACTAAAACACAAGGGATGGCCTAGAACTAATAGAAGTGACATTATAAACCTTCAAGAGTCGACAAAACATAGAACCCAAAATTTGGAGGATACTGGGAGAGAAAAGATGGGGTCTCGGATTGGGAAAGGAAACCCATATCAAAATCACCGGAGATTCAACATCGACATCTAGGAGTGGGAACCATTTAGTGAGTTTCATGAAACAGTTATTCACCAAATAGAATCTATGGAAAAAAAAACTCAACTATAATCTAGGTCATTAGAAAGTTTAATCAGAACGTGCGTCTGATCAAGAACCTTCATAGAGAATTCAGCATTAAGCTTCAAATAAATCGTTCTCGACTTCTTCTGGCTGTAAATATCTAGGTTCTTCTAGCTTTCTTCATTTTATAATGTTCTGTTTCTTGTTTTGTCAGTTTTTTTTTTTTATTTTCCTCCTTCGGCCTTTTTTCGATCAGCATAATGGTTAATCGTGTGAGAGATCCTAGATTCCTTGACAATAAATCGTCTTCTCATTCTTTTATTGATGTGCTTTCTTGTGTTGCTACTCTGACTGCTTTTCTCGAGCTTAAAGCGGTTACCCACCATTATTTACTTTCTCTTTGGGTTTCTGAGGAAGAGCTGCTCGCTTTGGCGGCGCCGCTCGAGTTTTCCCTAGTTGGTTTCTTCCCGGATAGTCGGCCATCCATCGATGTTGTTCGTAAATTTTGTTTAACCTCAAACTGAACTGTAATTTCTCTGTTACGGTGCTTAATGTTAAGCATGTGTTGTTCAAATTGAGCAATGATTTGAGCTATAGTAGGATCTTTTCCCATCGTTCTTATTTTATTCTTAACTGTTATATGAAGCTTACCAAATGGTCCCCTTACTTTGATGTTAACGTTGAATCCCCTGTTATACCTATTTGGGTATGTTTTCCTAACTTGCGCCCTCATTTCTTTTTTTCCCGTATTCTACATGGGTTGGGGTCGTTGTTTGGTAAGTTGCTGAAAACAGATAATGCTACAGCTGTAGGCTCGCATCCATCTATTGCTCATGTGCTCATGGAAATTGATATTACCAAGCATTAACCGGATCGTATTTAGCCTAGCCCAGATAAGCTTGGTTATGTTCAATTGGCAGAAATGGAAGAATTCCCTAAATATTGTAGTCATTGCAAGTTTATTGGGCACTCAAATTTGGAATGTGCTCAATTGCAGCCTAAGCGTCCCAAAAAAGCTAAGATTGTTCCTAATTCATGCTTCAATAGGGTTGAGGGTGGGGTTCCGTTGGTGGTGACCTTATTGGTTGCTCAAATTTAGTCGGATATTACAGTTATTGAGGGCAATGATGTTGGCTTTGGTGACGGGGTTAAGGGTGAGGATCCAATTTCCTCTAACTCCCTTTTTGTTCCATCTCCCCCTATTTTAGTTGTTCCTGAACAGGTGATTGCCTTTCCGCTAAACTTATCGGGATTGAATTCCCATGTTGTGCCTTTACATTCCCCTCCCTTAGTTTTTGCTAATATCACGGGTTCTCCTAATGTTCCTAAATTGGTTCGATCAATTGTTGTTGGTAGCTCTAATCCTATCGAGCTTAATGATCAGTGTGTGATTGACATTGAACTATGTGTGTCTGATGTTAATCAATGTTGTAATGATCTTTCTATCATCCCTTCTGGTGCAAATTTTGTGACTAATTCTGCTATTAAGTCTTTGGCAGTGGGTGCTGAGGATAATGGCCAATCTGGTGAGGTTTACATTAATTCGGTTGTGCCAGCATTCTCCTACTGAGAATCTTCATCAGAGAAATACAGACTTTGTGGATATTCCCATTTTTGTTATGTCTAACGCAGAATTGAATGCACATCTTGCCTGGTCGTCGAATAACTCTGTTTTGGTCCAAAATGATTGGTTGGATATGGATAAGGACGTCTCCCCTTCTGTTTTGGTTGATGGGGATGTTTTGGTTGACAATGTGGAGGATGAATTTATTTTATTGGTGGAGCCAAAAAATGTAAAAGTAAATCTAAGAAGAAATAACTATTGGGCTGCCCTTTCACTTTTGCATTCGTCAATTTTACTAATGCTCTGGATGATGATGAAGGCAGCTCCCTGCTTATCACATTGTTGGCCTTGTCTTGTTGGCAACCTTGGTGGTAAGCCTTCTGCTTGTTGGGCTCATAATGTGGTTACTTCTGGGCTTTGTCACCAATATATGGCCCTTGACTGACTGTGGGTTTGTTGCTGGGGGCTGCCACCTTGAGTCCACTTTTGGCTCATGCTCTTAGTTCCTTGTTTGTCTTTTCTTGCTTAAGCTTTTTTGTTCCTTCTCTGTTGCATTTTGATATTTGGCCTCTGCTTGTAATGCCCTTATCTTTTTTGCAATAAAATTTCCTTTTCTTAAAAAAAATTCTCTTTTAGCTATAGTTCTTACATTGGTCTACGTGAGAGAAGAGCTCATGATGTCGCTTTAATTAGCATATAGATGTATCAAATCTTGTTCTTTTTATAGTAAAGATAATGAGCATCACCCTCATTCTACTAATCAATGTAGATATATTGATATCCTCTTATAATTCATGGTATATAATTTTATTTTAATATAAGATTCGATGACCTTTCTCATGCAAATATTGCACATGTACAATAGATCTTGTCATTTTGTATGGTTCATATTACATATTATATATATTATCGCATGGTCCTCATCATTTTTAGAATACGACAATTAATACAATTACAAAAATATACTATATATGGACAATTTAAGGTGCAACTCATTGTTGATAATATTAAATTTCTATTACTATTTTATCATAAAGTGTTTTGCATTTTCTTAAAATTATATCATTAGATATTTAATTAATATATTCATTAATTTTTAATTTTAATGCTTTTTTTTTGTTTGAAATAAATACAATAAAGTTTCTATATATAATGCATCAATTTTCAAATAAATCTAAGAAGTTTGAGACTTTTCCAACCAAAAAAATTGATATTCCTGAGACAATTCTTTCATGCTCTTTCTATCTTCAATTTAGCAAAAATTCAATATTAATAAAAATATTAAATTTCATTTTTTATTGTAATTAATAGTGTTTTTTTTAATTAATAGTTTATTTAATATATTTCATATTTTTGTAGTTCTTCAACGCAAACTACAGCAGAACTGAAATAATGTTTTATTTTTCCCACAAAAAAAAAAAAAATCCTAAAACCTTGATTGAGACCAAGGTAAAATCAGTATTCTTTGCGCGGCGTCCACAGCAATTTTTTTTTTTTTTTTTTTTTTTGCCAAATTATTGATTTCCTTGAACTTGCTAAGATCAGGCTTGCAAACGAGTTGAGTTGAGATCTTGTCAGGTCAAATTATGAGCTCGAATTTGAAGTGAGCTCAAAAGACGAGCTCGAGCTTAATTAGTGCCATTGAAAACGAGCTTGTGAGCCATCCATAGTTTGTCGGTTCGCTTATCTTCTTCTTCGGCTTGGACGCACAGATGATTGTGCTTCGTCTTCTGTGCGCGCAGACACCCATGCTTCGTCTTTTGTCATTCGCACGTGCACACGTGCAGCTCGATGTCCGCTTTCTCTTTCCATGGTTCTCAGTGTAGATGCGCAGGCATGTAGCTCGCTGCCCACTTTGCCTTCCACCTAATTAAGTCGCTCAATTTGTAATCAAGCTGAGCATCTTATGGATCAAACTCGATAATCCAACGAGCTCAAGCTCGAGCTCAAAACTCAATAAGTTCAGTTCGCAAGCTTGTTAACAAGTTGAGTTTGAGCCTACTTGTGAGCAGGCTAGGCTCACTTACACCCCTAGCCGAGAAGTTCCAATATCCATCTCTCTTCCTAATCAAGCTGAGCTTCCAGAAACATCCTATGATTTAGGCTGTTCTTCTTCAGCAAAGCTCAATTTGGCGATGATCTTATATGCTTAATTATATGAGCAAATTCACTGCTTTGCTCATCGACTTTGTCCAGGAAGAGGTGTTCATGCTGCTAGGTGTGAAGGACGAACTTCAAAAGCTTCGACATCGAATGATGAGTATCCAAATCTTACTGAAAGATGCTAAAAAGAGAAAGTTTGATGACTTATCCATCGAACTTTGGCTTTCTGAGCTTAAGGTGCTATTTGGCAACAAGTAGGATTTAACTTGAGTGGAATTTAATTAATCTTTTAAATTCAGATTTAATAAATTCTAAGAGTATTAAATCTTGAAAAATTATTTGTTCTGGCATATGTCAAATCTTAATAAACTATTTGGCAAGAGATTTCTGTTTAGTTGCTTAAAAATTCTGAATTTAATTTAAATTTTAAATTTAATATGTATTTACAATAATAATTACTTATTAGTTTTAAGTTTAATAACAATCATTAAATTTTAATTATGAATAATATAATTAAAAACTAATTTAATGATCAAATGATTTAATTAATTATTTAAATAATTTATTAATTACTAAGAATACTATTAAATATTTAATTAATTACTTAAGTCTTCTATTGCCTTTAATTAATCATTATTTTTACATCCTATTATATTACTTAAATTAAATCTTAATAGACCCTGTAGGTTTCCTTTTTCAACTTTTTTTTTTTATGGAACGGCACTTGCTCCAACTTTATTCAATAAAAAATAAATTACAACGACCCGAGCAAAGCTAGCATACACTACAACATTAGGGAACAAGCTCCAAAAAACGAGCTGAGTTGACGAAACCACAAAGCATAAACGAACATAGGAAAAGCAAAGAGGGCTACAACCCCTACATACTCAGTTATGACAATCCTACACATACCAAGTAGCGAAGAACTGACCATTCAAAAAGCAAAAATGAATTATTGAGTTGAAAGATATAGATAAAATACTGAAGCTACATAAATAAGTCTAGACTTAGAAAAAATTTTAAATCAAGACTTAGCTAAACAAGAGGTCTATATATAGGAAAACAGAGAAGAATAAAGATATATTGATGAAGCTTTAGACGCTGTACAAGAGGTCTATATATAGATAATACATGCAATATGCCTAAGACACTTGTCATATACTCTTATAGGATAGCAAGAAATACAGTTTTAGCTAAACTAATTTATTTCTGGTCTAATAATGATGAGTAGGGTTTCAGAGAGCATGGCTGCAAGTATGAATTTGATCGGTCTGAAGAAAATCCTTCACTCATAAGGTATCTGCATTAGTTATTTTTCTTAGTATTTTGCTACTCCTTTTGTAGTTTTATACTTATTTGGATCTTAATTTTTGCTTGAAATATTATTTTATTTGTAATCTTCTATAGCTCTTTTGTAATCTTAATATTGCATAGTTGGTCATGCCATTTTTATTATTCATATTACACACTTTTTTCCTATAATTTATATTCAATAAATAAAAATTTTCTACTGAATTTGCATGAAAATAAAATCATTGGCTAAAATGCAGTAACTCAAGCTGGCCAATCTCTATTAATACAAAGATTAACTAATGCCTGAAAACCTCATAGTGACAAAAATAATGTCGTTGCTCTTATCGATCTATCTTTTTTGCAAATAAGGGTTCATTTGGGGCATCTTTCTTACTGCTTCTTAAAATAATTTTTCTGTATAAAAATTTTATTTATTGTACTAAAAAGCTGCTTTAAGAAGCAGTAAAAAAATCGTCCCAAACGCAGTTAAAAATAAAAATTAAGTGGGTTAATATAAATTAAGTAGTTGAGAGGAACTTAAGTAATTTTTTTATTTTAAATATTTTTATGAATAAGTACATTTTTATTTGCAAATTAAATCCTCAGTGACATATTAATTCAAAAATATTAATTATTCTTTATTATTATTAATTTTTATTTTAAATTAACCTATAAATATAATTATTCATAAAAATATTATTCTCTCAAACACGTAATTTATATTAACCCGCTTAATTTTTATATACAAAATAATATTAAACTAAAAGAGATTTAAATAAAATATTAAATTCCGAAA
>NW_021319480.1:22384-25783 GCF_001605985.2 Dendrobium catenatum
CACTTAATTTTTATTTACAAAATACTTATTATTATATATAATATTAAAATAAAATACATTTAAATAAAATATTAAATTCAGGTTATAAGAAAAAAAGATTACCAGTAACCTTTTGCGGTTTCTAATCACCGAATAATTTATTATTATTTTTTATAATAAATTATTTTAAATAATATGATTTCTTAAGAAATCAAAAAATAATTTTCCGGTTTCTTTGGAAAGTTTCAACAAACCATTATTTATGTTTCAGGTTTCTTAAAACACGGAAAATAAAATTCTGGTTTTGTACCTTTTTAAATTATCGTCTAACTCTGCTCCTATAGCTAATTTTAATTATTTATCTGTCCCTTTTTAAATATTTCCTTTGTTAAATTAATTTTTTTTCCTTACAATGCCTTAGTGCTCGTTCCCGAGCGCCCTGATGCAGCTCCCAAAATGGGCACCACAGCTCTGCAAGACGGACTCGACATTTTTTTTTTCCTCAAGGGTTGAATCCTTTGGTGGATATAATCACTTTTCTCTTATATTTTCTTTGTGTGAGACATTGTAAATGGCGCATCTGAGAAGAGAAGGAGAGACTGAGAAAGAAGAGAGATATGTACTTATTTCGCGCAATTTTCATAATAAATTTTTGTGTGGTGTGGCTCCGTGATTTTTTCCCTGATTTGATTTTTTCCATGTTAAATCCTGATGTCACTTTACCTTCCAATGCTTTTGCTTTCTTGTTGGTTTTTTAACGCCGTGTTTTACTCTCTCTCATCTCTTTCATTCCCCAACATTCAAGAGGTTTTATAACGAGTTAAGTTTAAGCGTATACTTGGGATGACTTTTTGGCCGCTTTACTTTTTCAAACAACAATTACAATTTTATTTATAACCTACTTTTAAAAATTCTATTGTAAAAAATTATTTTCTGCAACAATGATAACGAAGTTATTTTCTCTATAATAATTTTACAATAAATCTTATAAAATAACTAATTTCATAAAATATTGTAGTCATCTCAAACAGACCCTAAGTCCCTTCATCACATTTTATATTATCAAGCATATCACACTTTCAACTCGGGTATCTCAAATTTTACAATAATACTATTAGACAAAAGAATGTTGGATTAGTAGAACAAAAATTAGGCGCTACATATATACCATCATATATACCATCGGTAACTTAAAATCTGTAATTATTAATGAATATGATTATAATGCCGAGGTTTAATCTCTCTGATTACTTCGTGTTAATGTTGTGAAATTTCCTACACATTTTTACTCTTTTGGTGCGAGTGAAAGGGAGGCATTATTTGATGCATTGTATATTATCCTCACTTTTTCTAATCTCTTTGTACTAACATTAATAATATTTAACACTTGTAGGCATGTGAATCAAAATAGATTTGTTGCGGGCTAGAATGTACACGGGGATAGAGATACAAAATTTTCATCTCAGCATTGTACGGATATACAACACACAAACATGAGAGAAAAAGAAACACCAGGATTTTTATGTGGAAACTCCAGAAAGGGAAAAAATCACGGGACCACGCCCAGTTGAAATAATTCCACTAGTGTTTTGTTTGAGATACAAGAGACTGACTCGTCCTTAAAATTTAGGACGATCAGATTACAATGCTACACTTCTGGATTGAAATCCAACTACAACGTCGGACAGAGTTTCGGCGTTACTTGGAGATCGAGCAGAATTCTTGCGTTGTTCGGAAATTGGGCAGAATTCCAACTGCGTTCGGGCAGAATTCCAGCGTCGTTCCAAAACCTGGCAGAGTTGCGGCTTTCGGGCAAAAGTCCGGCGATGCTCGCGCGGAATTCCGGCGGCGGTGGTCGAGGAGGAGTTTCTTCTCTCATAACCTTCTTCTCTTCTTGCGCTTGCTTCTGTTCCCTTTCAAGAGAAATGAGGGGTCTATTTATAGAATTTCTGGAGTGGCATGGTCTCTAAATAGATGAGGGATCAGGGGAAAATATGGAGTGGTTCGGATGAACGGCCAATATTGAATCCTTCAATCATGGATCGTTTATCAGGTATTTAAAGGTCTTAATGACTTTGAAATTTAGCGATCTTGGGCTCGTTGGATTTGTCTCATCAAGCCGCTCGATTTGATTATAAGCTCGTCAAATTCAAAAACCATTTGGTAACTCAAATTGTGGTACGAACTTTCCAACAGCGCTTTGAGTCCTTGATTTGGACTCATTTGGGCTCGGATTGAGTCGAATTTGTTGTCGTTGGGTTTGCATTTAGACTCTCAGTTTGACTATAAGTTTATTGAAATTGGAGTTTAGGTGATCCCGGATTAAATTTTTGAAGTTTCCGGTTTGATTTTGCCTCAAGATTCGTGCCCGATCAAGATAATTTTTTGATGATATATCAAGATTTATAATGAAATAAGCCATTGAAGTAACAATGAAGGTATTATGTTGATCCATTTTTAGTATGCTAATTTCTTATTTATTCCTACTGATTAAGATAATATCATCAATATAGACTATAAGGATTGTAATTTAATATGTTGATTATTTCTTGACAAATAGTATGTGATCAGTCTGCCCCTTAGAGTAACTATGCTTCTGAATCATAGTAATGAATTTGTCGAACAAAACTTTTAGTATTATTTTAGACCATAAAAAATGGCTTTGTGAGTTTTTTTTTTTAAAATAAAACCCACACAAAGGGGCTTACGCATTAAGATAATTAAAAAAAAATAAAAGAACTAAGTGAGTCAATAGCCCTCTAAAATTACATCAATTGAAAGAAAACTTACGAGCCTTTGATTTGTTCTGTTACAAAAAAACAAACAAAAGAAAAGGAAGGTAAACAAAGAGGACAAAAACAACAACATGACCACCCAAAAGAGACATCCGGAAGAAACAACTGTCAACACCATACTCCAACCAACACAACAATCCAAGGAAGATAGTCGTGAAAGTAAACATTAGCTCCCATCATGTATAGCAAGAGGAGCACCAACAAAGTCATTTGTTTGATTTTCTCTTATGCGGCTTCTCTCCGTCATGTGAGAAGGTCTTATGCATAATGTGCCCCACCTGTAAAGCATACATCTCTAGTCATTCATCCACATCATCTACTAAATCACCCCCGGCACCTCCACATGCCGGGGAGAAGGAATCCTCCAGTCAATCTGATAGGTCATCAATATTCAAAGTTAAAGCCAATTGAGTTTTCAATTCTGCATTAGAAACAATTGAAATAGAAACATAAAAAACAAGCTCATTTCCCTTAAAAATCTCCACATGAGAAGTCAATTGTACCCCCAAAGAAGCCACGGGTGAGACATGAATGACAGCATTCAAATCACTTAAGACTCAATTAAAACAACATTGTTAACATCAAACAAATCAATGTTAAGCCTATCTAGAGCATTACTTAGACA
>NW_021319480.1:25883-53513 GCF_001605985.2 Dendrobium catenatum
CGACCCGTGACCCGAAATTGACACCCCTAATCATGATATCATTAGATTCATTTCTAAAGATACTCTGTTTGATTATAAAAATTATCTACATGATAGATTTTCTAAACATGAAATCAAATTGACTCTTTGATAATGATGTAATTTTTTCAAATTTTTGTTTTATTTTCATTCTCAACTTAATTGTATGACTTATAATCTTGATTCCCTTTTGATTAACATAATCTTGAATTGCTTTATCTATGGATCGGTACCGCTAAAATTTTGAGATTTCTCTAAGGCTTCGTTTTGTTTTTCCTCTCCTTTTGTTAAAGGTAGTTTTGAAAATAATGGTTAAGGGAATGAAGTTTTCTAACATAGAAGCAAATATCAAAAACCTTCTCAAAATAGTAGAAAAATGTAGCTCCCTAAAAAGCATTTCTATAGAAGCGTCCCATCAAAGTAACGACTAAAAAATAATTTCGCCATTTCTAAACAGAAAAGGAAAAAAATACCAAAACAAACATGGCCTAAATCTCATGCGGTAAGCCATCTAATCAAATCTACATATATAAATACAACATTGAAGATAAATCTATGAGCTAATGATCCAATTAAGTAAAATCAAACATAGCAAACAACAACTAATAACAAGATAAAACCATCCACGAAAACCTCACAAAAGCAAAACCACAAGGCCATAAGCCAGTCGGGCTCAGTCAATGGCAAGAATTACTACAACCATTTAAACGGAAGGCAGGGACCATCCAAAGGAGGGAACAAGCAGCATCCCACACATAAAAAGGCACCAGATGGACAAACATATCCTCACAACCCAAACAAAGGCCACCAAGAAGAAACACATAAGCAGTGGTTACCAACTAGCCAATCTGATCATATGGCAAGTAATCTGCCTCATCATGTTCCTGTCCATAAAACCTCCAGCACCACAATCCAATCCAATGAAAGCAAACCCAATCAACCATAAAGAAGAAAATCAAGCATTAAGAAGCTGCAGCAATTACTTTTTCTTAGTTTTTCTCCTTCTTTATTTGCTTCCAAAATTAGAAAATTTTTTATGAATTATGTCACTCACATTTAAACCATATAACTCATTTATGAATTATGTCACTCACATTTAAAGTTACAAGTCAGGCTCACCGAAGTAACAAAATTTTCTTCACTTCCCACATGTTTATTAGAATCCATAACATCTATAGAACCAATACAAGCCATAGGTTCCAGAGAATACTAAGTGCCACCATATGAGACAATATCATTTCAAGAAGCAGAAGGCACCTCCATCAGAGGGCTACCAACTACACATCCTTTAGAATCAACATCTCGATTATTAGAAGTGTTAACTAAATAATTATTAGCTATCAAAACCTCATTAGCTCTGCTAGAAGTAATCAAAGGCGAAAAATCCTCCATAACAAAAATAGGCTCAAGTATTGCATCAAATGGACTCTCAATCACCCCAATTGGAGCATTAATAAGATCATGCTCCACATCATTATTTGAAGAAACAACAATGTCACCATTAATCTCGTTAGCATTAACCGTAAGGTTCATCTCATTATTATCTTCAATAAGCCTCTCAATAATAACATGCGAAACATTTAAGGAATGAGCATTAATATCCAAATTATTAATCATCTCAACAACATCATCCTTAGCTATAACATTAAGATTACCCGGATTGGGACCAGGAGCAGCAACATTACACGGGTTAAGGGAAGGAAGAGGTAGACGATCACCCTTGGCATGGCCAATACTCTTACAAAGCGCACAAAAAGGGGGAAAATTTTTCATGCTAACATTTTGAATGTAACCAAATCCAAATCTTATCAGGAAAGCTTTTAGTGATATCGGGTTAACCTAGAACACGGGCAACAGAGAGAAGGAAGCCATTAAAAGTCGTATTATCAACTTTTAAAGGACAACCAAATAGCAAGCTAATACTGTGAAGAATATGAGGAGAGAATAAATGAGGGTGTAGGTTAAGAAATGAAGCCCATATAGGAATCACAGAAGACTCCACACCAATGTCAAGCAAAGGAGACCATTTGGTCAATTTTATATAACAATTAAACACAATGTAGGATCTGTGGCAAAAAAACTCTACTGTAATCTAATTTGTTCACCAACTTAATCAAAATGTGCGAAGAATCTAACAATGTGATACATAAATCACTAATAAGCTTCAACTTAAAGAAGAACTTCTAGATGGAGTCAAGGGAAGGGCGGCTGGAGGGAAAGAAGCCAACCAAAGCAAAATTCAGAGGGTCGGCAAGGGCGAGGATCTCATCCTCAGAAATCCAAAGAGACGGTAATCCATGAAAGAAGTCGTTTGCAAATAAGGAAACTTGGCGTCGGAAGAACTAGAGAGAGCTTCGCAGAAGACTGTGACTTAAGCGGACCATCCAAAAAGCCAAGGTCGGCTAAGTGATTCACTGCCATACCAGTCAAATGGATGGCGGTGGATGAATCAAATCCAAAAGAAGCAGAAAAAAAACTACAAAACAAGGGGAAAGAGAAGCTTCCCTGAGGGCAGATGGACATCGGGGAGGCAGGAGGCTGGAGCCAGACTGATCATGCCGAGGAAGGTGGAGGCAAGGGCGAAGCTCTAACGGCACGAGCGTTTTGTAGAAGAGGATGAAACTCACTTATAAAGATAACTATTAGAATAGAAATATGATATTTAGGGAAGAAATTTCTATATGAAAATAAGTGATAGCTTAAATGATGAAGTTTTGGGAAGAACATTACTACTGTTTCGTTCTCATATATTGCATAACTTCTCTTAGAAAATAACAAAGAAGTAATAATCAAGGGTGTAACTAAAATAAAAATTAGCGTCCGCCAAAGATAACAGCTAGATGTGGGGCCAACGAAGGCCGGAGTCGTGGCCGATGGTTGGTGGATGTGGTGGTTGGCAGCTACCGATGAGTTGTGGTATAGAGCGAAAATAAGGATTAGTGATGATTTGTATGTACTGTGTAATATATGTGTTATATTCTTGATTATTTTATGGGTTGTTTGAAGTAATAAATACACTATAAAATTTTGATATATTTGAAATTCATCATCTAGTATAATTTCGGTGTATTTGAAATTCGTCTAATTTGGACGATTTCAAAATACACCATAAATTTATTATTATTGTCATCATGTGTGCAGTCTGCCGCAACTACCACCGATGTTGTGGTCGCCACCATGGGTAGAACCACAAAGAGCTCAAGCTGGGCAATTGCTCACCCTGACAATTTTAATTTTTCCTAAGAAGAACAAGTATTTTAACTATTTTGTCCACCTTCAATAAATGTAGTTGCCCAAATTCAAAAAAATAAAATATAATTTTTTTTTTTTTTTTATGTATTTCACCATTCTATTTTAACCACCCTTAAAAAAATTGGTAGGCCCTTGATCACTACCCACCTTTGGCCGCCATCTAACACCAGCTGCCACCGTCGCCCGTATCCGACCACCACAACCACCCACTTATACCAACCACCGACTGCCACCCACCAGGTCCATCGCAACCACTACTGCCTATGGTAGCGAGAGCAAGTCCTCAAAAGGTTATGTGCGGTCACAGGACCGTCTAGAGGCCAATCAAAACGTATCATATCATCTAATAGATTTATACATAACGACACACAATAACGGTATGCAGTATTGGTGATGTGGCCGCAAGTAATAATTTAGCCCTCAAGAGGGAGAGGTGCGTGAGTAAGAGCTTCTGCTGTCTGAAAGTGTTGGATAGTGTGTTTGTTGCCAGATGCATGAAAACGCGAATTATAGAGGTTCTTCATTGTGTCATTTTCGCTGGTTGCCTTTTTTTTCTAAATGAAAGCAAAATGGGAAATTCTCTTGCATTAAATGCAGGAAAAGTTCATTTCACAATCCCTCTTTTATGGGTTAAAAACGAAGATTTAGGCGATTAAAATATCAGCCAACTTACATCCAAATAAGTATTTTTTTAATCAGCTTTTTTTTTATGAGGAAATACTGTCCATATTGTCAGTTAAAACCTCGGTCGACCTAACAAGTAACCCACACCAATTTATCCGAGCCGACGGTTAAGGCTGACACTGCCGTCTAGGGGATTTGAACCAGGCACCTGAGCTTTGCCCAGCCGATTCTCCACCACACAGACTAAGCAGCGGTGGGTTTTAATCAGCTTTTAATTAATGAGATATATATATCTAATTAATGAGGTTTTTATCTTTGATAGCCACACTTTGCACTAATATGGTTTGAACCCAAAAAAGAGATGTGAAATGAACCTTTCCTTCATTTAATGCAAGAGAACATCTTATTTCGCTTTCATAACAAAAAAGGGAACCAGCGGAAGGTCTCCCCTTCTAAGAAAATGACAAAGGCAATAACCTCTATTATTTGGGAGTGTAGCGACTAAGTTCTTTTTGGGTTCTTATTAGGGTTCTATTAAATATAGTTCTATAAGGAAATATGAATATGACTTAGGGTTGTTTGGGTTCATTTTTATTTTTAGTTTATTTTGTTTATCTTTTGATTTAAAGTAAGTTATGATTGCAATGTCAAAAACCTATTTTTATTTTTATTCAATATTAAATAAATTGATTTATATGCTAGTAAAGCAGTTGACCAGCAACGATAGCTGAAGGCAACGGTTGATCGTGGTCAAAGTTGTGGTTGTAGGTCGTGGGCGGTGACCCACTACAAAAAATTTGGATTTTTCGCAGCATATGTTAGGAGCGGTTTTAGAAACGCTGTCAAAACCATCTTTTAGCATCGGTTTTAGCCGCTGCTAATTAAACCGGTTTTAACCGGTGCAATAGCTAGCGATTCGCAATTGCTACCCCACCGGTCATAAAACCGCTGCGGAATGTCATTGGCGCATAGTAAATATAGCGTATTTGGAGCAGTTTTAGAATCACTGCAAAGAAAATTGTGGCAGTTAAAACCACCGTGAAAGCTCAAAATTTGTGCTGCGATTACCTTATTTTTTGGTAGTGTGATTACTGGAAGTGGTGGTTGACAGATCTCAATGATATTGGTTGGTTGGCAATGGCAGAAATAGCAGCCATAGATAGTGGTTAGTAGCAATTTATCATGCTAATTTTTGCTAATTATGTCAAATTTTAATGCTGATTTGAGGAATTTAAATAATATTTCTTGTTTTTATGTTGAACCATGCTTTAACTAATTAAAGTGGAAGGCCTTTTTGTCATTGCTAGTTATGGTTATCAATTTTCCATGCCATTTGATAGATTAGAGGTTCAATGAATTGTGTGTATTATGTAATATGTGTGTAATATTCTTAATTATTTTATGGGTGCAAATGAAAGATAGGTTTAATGGTTGATATTTATTATTGAGATGTTGATCCATGCTTTACCCAAGTAAATAATAAATATCAAAGGCATAAGTAGCCAAAATTAGCATAATTTTTTTAACCATAATTAGCAAAGGCTACAAGTCCCTCCACTATAGAAAAATTATTCCTTACTGGCAGATTTTCCGGCTGCTTTCCAACTTGATGGGCCCTCGGAGATTGCAGGAGGTTTCTCAATCCCGCTCGGGCTAAATAATTTTTTTAGCAATTTTCTGCTGAAAATCCACCGGAAAACCGCCAAAAATATTTCCATCAGAAATATTCCGATTGTGTTTGTTTTCCGATGCTTGAATTATCATCGAACAGTCGTCAAAAATATAAATTTTTTAAGGATTTTATTCATTTTCTGACGGAAAATGGCCGCCGGAAAATGATATTTTTCCTATAGTGCTCTACTTGGTTTAATTAGTTGAAGGATGGTTCAACATCAAAACAGTAAATAACATTACATTCCCTCTAATCATATTTGAAATAGTCGACAATAATATGTTTTTAATTAAATGTGCAATTGTGGAAAAATATAAATTCGAGGCTCAGAAAATAAAAATAAATGTAAATCAACCATGCCAGTTGCTGTGAAATTGAAAGATCAATTAGGGATAAATATTAGTTATTCTTCAAAAACCATTATATTCACTTGGAAAAGTCTAATTAGGAGATGTTTCATTTGAAGTAAATTTGGTATAAAATATTTCAAATGCAAGAGGTTTGAGAATATTAATATTTGGTTTGAAGTAATATATGCAATGTAAAATTTTAATGTATTTGAAATGCACCATCTAGTATAAATTAGATGTATTTGAAATTCATCCAATTTAGACGATTTTCAAGTACAATATAAATTTATCATCATTTTCTGTGAGTTGCCACCCACCTTCGACTGTCATCTGTTGTGAGCTACCACCACTGCCCACCTTCGGCCGTCACAACCCACATTGCCGCCACTCACTTTTAGTTGCTATTGCCACCCACCACTACCACTGCCACCGCCACCACCACTATCTCTAGCCATCGGCCACTACTATCATCACCCAACACCGACCACAACCACCCCAATCAACGTCATCATTGACAACCACTTGCCACTATTGGTTTTCGTCATTTGCTACCAACACCCCCATGGCCAACCACTAATGCCATTACCAGCCCCCAAACACCACTGCATTTAAATTTTATACTTCATTCATTTTACTTCAAGCTAAATAAAAGAAAGTAATTACCTGCATTTATTTGACACTAATTCAAATATCTCCAAAGCATTTCAAATATAATGTATTCCTTTTGCATTGCATTTCTTTTCAACCAACCAAAGACTACCACCTGTTTCATTTTTCTCTTTATTTTTACAAACTTAGCCAATCCTTCATTGGAGTGGTAATGAATAATGATCAAGTGATTGTTCATAGACTATTTTAAGCTAATTAATGGTTCAAAAATCGCATTGCACTTCATTGCTTTGAATAATATATTGTTATAAGAGTACATATATATTGGCAATAGAAGACTGAATTAAAGGAAAAGACAATCAATGAAAATATCCATATTAATGATCATATATTACTATAATAAATACTATAGATTCATACTATAAATATTAGATATTATAATATTTATTACCATATTATAATATTTATATGGTAATGAATAATTCTAATAACTCTATCAAAAAAAAAAAGTTAGGAATGTAAATATCGTCCCATAAAAATTTAATAGGAATTATTGATTTTACATCTTCAATTGATTGTGAATGAAAACTATGTCAAACTTTAATTTCTTAAAGCAAAATAATTCTCATTATTTCAAATTTTAACCACAAAATAAGGACAATATAAGCCAATCCAAACAAGAAGAACAAAACAAAAGGGATAAACTTAGCCAAAGTTTTTCCCCATTTCTTCATGTAACATGGAAAATTAAGAAGAAGAAGAGGTTTCAAAGATTTCTTTATTTTTTTGCGGAGGTAAGGGAGGTCAGAGAAAAACTTTTAGAGTGAAGCTATTAATAAAACAGTGGTTAAGAACAATGTTTGATAAATTAACCTCTAAAGCTTATTAATTAATGAAAAATGTCAAAGAATTTTAACAAATTTCATATTGGTCCTTTTTCTTTTTATAAATTACTCTTTAGGTTAACAGTTCATCTTGATGATCCACAAACATGACATTCCTCTTAGTCAGACTAATCTCTCTAAAGTAATATAACACTATTAGGAATTGCATAAACCTTTATATAATCAAGATCAATAGCTCTCATTACCTTTTAAACCCCATATGAAAGAATCTCAAAATGAGATCATTCAACTTAATTATGCGAGAGACTCGGCAACCAGCATTACTGCATTAGACAATAAGAGAATGTTCTTCTCCCTCGAGGCCCACCACTACTCGAAGGTGTTCATCCTAAATATCTTCATACAAATACTCATATTCCTCGGTCAATGATGCATCCCCATCATGTTAAGACAACGAACTTGCTGATACATTAAGCTCTACATATCCTTCATGGATCGTTTAATAAGCATTTGAATACCTTAAAGATACCATAATTTGGTGATCTTGGGCTCATTGGATTCATCTCATTAAATTTCTCTATTCAGCTATAAGCATGTCATGTTTGGAAATCTTTGATCATCCAATTTATGGTTTGAACTTTCCAAATGCACTGCGGGTTTTCGATTTGGACCCATTTGGTTTCGGATTGAAACAAATTTGGTGTCGTTGGGTTTGTATTTTCGAGACATTCAATATTTCTCTACCGTCGCAAATACTCGTGGACACAACAATAGGAATTATTGATTTTACATCTTCAATTGATTGTGAATGAAAACTATGTCAAACTTTAATTTCTTAAAGCAAAATAATCCTCATTATTTCAAATTTTAACCACAAAATAAGCACAATATAAGCCAATCCAAACAAGAAGAAGAAAACAAAAGGGATAAACCTAGCCAAAGTTTTTTCCCATTTCTTCATGAAACATGGAAAATTAAGAAGAAGAGAGGTGTCAATGATTTCTTGAATTTTTTGAGGTAAGAGAGGTTAGAGAAAAACTTTTAGAGTGAAGCTATCAATAAAAAAGTGGTTAGCAACAATGTTTGATAAATTAACCTCTAAAGCTTATTAATTAATGAAAAATGTCAAAGGATTTTAACAAATTTCATATGGGTCCTTTTTCTTTTTAGAAATTACTATTTAGGTTAATAGTCCATCTTGATGATCCACAAACATGACATTCCTCTTAGTCAGACTAATCTCTCTAAAAGTAATATAACACTATTAGAACTTGCATATACCTTTATATAACCAAGATCAATAGCTTTCATTACCTTTTAAACCTCATATGGAAAAATCTCAAAATGAGATCATTCAACTTAATTCTGCGAGAGACTCGGCAGCCGGCATTAGACAATAAGAAAAGGTTCTTCTCCCTCGAGGCCCACCACTACTCGAAGGTGTTCATCCTGAATATCTTCATACAAATACTCATATTCCTTAGTCAATGATGCATCCCCATCATGTTAAGACAACGAACTTGCTGATACATCAAACTCTACCCATCCTTCATGGATCGTTTAATAAGCATTTGAATACCTTAAAGATACCATAATTTGGTGATCTTGGGCTCATTGGATTCATCTCATTGAATTTCTCTATTCAGCTATAAGCATGTCATGTTTGGAAATCTTTGATCATCCAATTTATGGTTTGAACTTTCCAAATGCACTGCGGGTTTTCGATTTGGACCCATTTGGTTTCGGATTGAAACAAATTTGGTGTCGTTGGGTTTGTATTTTCGAGACATTCAGTTCGACTATAAATTGCTAAAATCAGAGTTCAGATGATCACAAATTTAATTTTGAAAATTTCCAACTTGATTTTGCCTTGAAATTCATATCCGATCAAGATAATTTTTTACTGATATATCAAGCCTGAATAAATATTTTTATTTCTATTCAATCTAATATTTTATAAATGTTTAGATTGAATATATTTTAATTATTCTGTATTTATAAATTATATGAATTAAAAAAAATATTTTTTTTTTAAATAATGAATCGTTTTCAATGCAAGAACCGCAAAGGTTGCAACCCACGCACACGTGCCAAATGTTTAATTTATAAGAGGCTCCGCACATAGGAAGAAAAACAGAAAACCTTCGGAGCACGACCTCTTCGTCCCCCGCGATGTGCGATCTCGTCCTTCTCCTAATTACAATTGTTCATATAATAGTCAGCACTCGCGTCTCCGCCGCAAAGGGCCGCAGAAGCTCCCTATTCTTAGAACTCGCTCCTCTTCTCCACTTCTGTTTTAACGAAACGCCAATCCGATCTGATCTTTGTTCGATCTCTCTGCCCCGAAATCGGTTCGGCATCTGGCTCGATCGGATGCGACTGAAGGGAGAAGAAGGAGGCGGCGGCGGCGGAGAGTAGCTAATGGGGGGAGGAGAGGAGGGGATTGAGATGCTGATGACGGTGCGAGAGTTGTCGGCGAATGGCCGATCGGTGAACGCGTCGGAGATCGAGGCGATGCTTGATGAGGGCAAAATCGAGGATGCAGAGTCCTTGCTCCGCGAGAGCCTTGCACTCAATTTCGAGGTTTGAATTATTTTGAAACGGTTTTTTGTTTTATTGAAATGTTCATAAGAGACTGAAAGACCAATGTCATTTTGCCGCCCGATCTCTATTGTCAGAGGTTTCCTTGTGGGCTTCATGTTTCGAAGTTGGATATGGATAGACGGAGCAACTTTTGGGACACAATTCGGATTATGGATCATGTGGGAGTGTTATTGAAATTTCTCGAATATTGGATAAAGCACAAATCTTTATGAATTTTACAATTCTCAAAGTAAATCCAATGGAAAAAAGAACAATCCCTCTTGTGCGTTATTGTGTCAAAACATTTTAGAGTTAGGACATAGAGGACGCGACCCACCCCTCAGATATGAATGAAGATAGCTGATTCAAGGCCTAATGGTAAATTTTTAATTCAGCTAAATGAAATAACGCTTAGGAAATAAGATTTGACATGATGTAAATAATGTTTTGATTTTTTAAATTGAGAATAATTCCTATCTTGTTTGCTATTGCAATCTATAGTTTGATAGATAAATGTGCATGACATGCTGAGGAATATCTTTTGCAAAATCACTTACTAATAAAAAAGCTTCAGAAAATATCACAGCTAGTTCACTTACAAATAAAAAAGTAAATAAAATTTTATGAAATGTACAGTAAAATGCATGAAGTTGGAGTTGGACTGCCTGAAAGTCATTGCTTGAACAGTAATAGACCTTGCCTTTGCCTATGGAAAAGAACCTCATGACTAACTCTCCTTACTGTAACAAGGGTAAGCCCTTTTTATACTTTAATACATCCACCAACGCTGTTTCAGACAAAATAGAAATGTCTTCTAATCACTGGCACCAAAATCTTATGTACACTTGGCGTTTACTTACCAAAAAAATATCTTTGTGCATGTCAAACAAAAAAACAAATACTAATCACTCCTGCCATGATATTTGATGCAGAATTGATGTACACCTTTGAAAAGAAAAAAAATGTATGGGTTTTGGTTTTTAATTTTGAAGCATTGGTAACTGGAATTGTAATTGCTTGAGAGTTATTTTCACGTGAATGCAGTACTACCATCTCCAAGCGTACATCTATGAAGTTTACTAGGATTATCTTTGACGCACAGTAAATTGAAAATCAAGAAAATTAAGACAGCCTTTGTCTTTTGTGATTGTTGCGTGAAGGAATTACTTGGTCGATTGTCTGATAGTTAGACAGTGAAGTATTGTAGATGCTCCTCTTTTTCTCATTGGACGAGCAGTGTAGACTCTGTTAAGCTTTCTTTTGTGGAAGCTATTGAGATTATCTTCTTAATTTCAAAGCTTCTGTCTCACTAAATTTGGTGTTTACTTTTTCATGTGAAGAAGACCCTAAAAAAAGAAAACTAATTAGCTGAATCAAATTCCATCGCATCAGATGGATATAATATCCCAAAACTTGGTGCAAATGGTGGATGTGAACAATAGGAGTAGCGTCTGGGACTCTGAACTGCTGAACCTTCCTAAGTTTTTAATCTCGACATTGCAATGGTAAGCATTACAGACTGAGTTCTGTTGTGTTACACAATGACTGCCTGAGATGTTTAAAGGATAGAGGGAGATGAAATATGTTATATCAAGAGATCCATCTCAATTTGGCAGCTTAATTCATCTGGAAAAGTGGACATAAAAGTGATTTCTATTTTCATTTTTTTTTTCCGAAGTGGCAAATTTTGCATGGATAAGAAGCATTTAACTATCAAACAAGAATATTAGATTAGTTGGTAGCACTCCACTCTATTTCTTTCTAAAGTCCAATATACATCAATATTCACCGCTTTAACCAAAATTTTTTGTCATAGTAATCTTATTGGCCCTTTGTGTTAGGGATTATTGATCAAAGGGAATAAAAATTAGGCCCAATATTTAAGTGGCAAACTCATTTTCATTAAAAAAAATTATGTATATAGGAGTACGCAAATCACTTGATATTTTAGATGAGATTGAGAACATGGGATTTTTTTCAAGATTAAAAATGAATTTTTATGAGTTTTGATGTGCTTTATGGATCTACAACATTAGATTTTAGATTTGTTAAGCTGTGGTTTTATTTGATCACCCAAGGAAAATTTTTGAAATTTGTTGATAGATTGAGTTTATGGTCTATCTTTTTGAGATTCCCTGGCCCTTGGAAATGAATTCTTTTTTTTTTAGGTGTTGTAATTTGGAGCTAATTGAATCTCTAATTTTGGGATTTTGTCTTTGATTCAGGAAAAAAATGGCGTTTGTGATATGAAGAGCTAGTTCCTTCTAAAGGTTTTATATTACCAGATTCCTTTTGGTTAATAAACTACGAGTTATTGTCTTCATGGAAAGATTGAAAAATCATAAATCACTCATGCTTTATTTCTTTATTTTAAATTCTTGAACATCATTAGCTCTTTCGTTATCATTTCTTTATGATATTATATGAGGATTATATGTAGGGAATCAATTAAACCGCATATGGTTACTATTTGAACATTAGATCATTAAAAGATCTATGAGTTAGTGTCTGTTGAAATTTTAATGGTTTGATTTCTCCATGAAAACTCAAATACTGTCTCAAGGTGGAGTCCATAAGTATCTTAAGATAGTCATTCGAATATCGAGACCCCAGTAATTGGCCTGTTGAATCAATATTATGATCTCAGCAAATTAGGATAACTTTGAATTTTTAATCTTGTTTGCGTAAGCTTATTTTTGAATTTCTAATATAGGATTAGGATAATTTCCGTTGGAATTGTTTTTTAATATTGAACTCATCTTGATTGTTATTATAAATAAGTTTTTTTTCTCTTTTGATGGAGTTTATTCAGGTTTTGAATGCATCAATCACTGTTGAATTACCTATTTATAATCTCAATATTCTTCAGAAAATCAATTACCTATTTATAAGCTCAATATTCTGCAGAAAATCAATCAGAAATTCTTCCCAAATAAATCTTCCTTTTCACGTAGATTTCCCCTGTCAAATTCACTCCTTTGGGACTGTCCCTATAGCTGTATTTTCGAACTGAAGACCCTTCCCTTGCTGCCGTTTTTTGTTCTCTGTTTTGTTGCTGTTGTTCCCTAGCTGCTGCCATGTATCTACCCTTTGAATCACGGGAAATTATTAGGTCTGGACACCAGACGTAGAGATACGTCCGGACTCCAATAAAATATTGACATGTGGAATGTACACGTGTCCGCAAAATTTTAAGTCAAGCGCACCAAAAGCGCAGGTAAAGCACAGTGAAAGCGCAGTCAAAGCACAATCAAAAAGCGCAGTCAAAGTACATTCAAAGTGCAGTCCACGTGGCAAATTTTAAGTGGATATCCAGAGTTATGTTTAGGTCCGGTGTTCGGACCTAATAATTTCCCCTGAATCACGGTGCTGCCCTCTGCTCCCAGCTGCTAATTGCTCTTTCTGCTTACTACTCTTTCTTAATTGCTGGCTGCTGCCCTGTTATTTTCTAATACCGTTGCCGCTGTTTTTTACATTCACATTCCATATTTTGCAAACACTGACGGTCATACAGGAGGAAGAAACCAGATCTATCTTTGCTTTTTGTTTGGCAAAACAAAGATAGAGAAGCACAGATTTGAAGGAAAATCATTCAAAACAATAGGGAAACTTGCTATCCACAGAAATAACAAGGCAATACCAGAAAGAGGCAGGCTAGCATGAAAATTAAATTAAAACGGTTGCTTGAGTGATCATGATGGCAAGTGTAATGTGCAAAATTTTACTCACATGTCATTCATAAATCTATTCTGATTAACTTTAAATTGTTTCATCTAACTTTTTTATCACTAAAATTTCTTCAACGTTTGACAACCTTGTATTTGCATGTTTGTAGACTTTCTGTGATTGACCAACTTGTTCTGACTTCTGAGTCTAATGAGAATTTTACGGCTTCCAAAACATTACAGGAGGCAAGGGCCCTTATTGGGAGGCTCGAATACCAGAGAGGCAACATAGAAGCAGCACTTAGAGTATTTTATGGAATAGATCTTGGAGCTGCGATAGAGCGCCTGCAACATTCTTTATCTGAGAAGCTTTCCTCAAGGAGAGCTCGTTCTCGTGGTGAATCATTGCACATGAATTCGCAGACTGGTACCATTCTTGTTCTTGAAGCAATATATTTGAAAGCTGCGTCTCTGCAAAAGATTGGCAAAGCCAATGGTATTTGAAGATCTATATCTTTCCATTATGTTTACTGATTAAAATTTTGACATTTTGTGTGTTTGTTTTTTATCCAATTCCATATACATGATATTTCTTTTCCCTCTTATGTTGTAGAAGGACCTTAGTTATTGATGGTTATCTTCTTGGTGGATACAGATGCTGCTCAGGAATGTAATTATTTACTTGATGCTGTGGAGAAGATGTTTCAGAATGGTGCTCCTGAACTTTTGGCTGACATTAAGTTGCAAGAAACCATTAGTAAGGCTGTAGAGCTACTTCCAGAACTATGGAAACAAGCTGGAAAGATTAAAGAGTCTCTCGCCGCTTACCGGCGAGCTCTTCTTAATCAATGGAATCTGGATGATGAGAGCTGTGCAAGGATACAAAAAAGATTTGTAGTACTACTGTTATATGGTGGGGTAGAAGCCGGTCCTGCAAGCTTGGTTACACAAAATGATGGTATGTTCATACCGGAGAATAATACTGAAGAGGCCATTTTACTTTTATTGATGCTATTAAGGAAATGGCACCTTGGCAAGATCCAAAAGGATCCTTCTGTGATGGAGCATCTTACTTATGCACTCTGTATATGTGATCAAACTTCTTTGCTAGCAAAACTGTTTGAAGAACTTGAACCTGGAACATATCTTCGCAGCGATAGATGGACTACTTTGGCTTTTTGTTATAGTGGAGCTGGACAGGGCATGGCTGCCTTGAATTTGTTGAGGAAGATCATAAACAAGCATGAAAGACCAAATGACATTTTGGCATTATTATTAGCTGCTAAGATTTGCAGCAAGGATTGCCTTCTTGCTTCCGAGGGGGTAGGATATGCACGGAGGGCTGTAGAAAATGCACAGGGAGTTAATGCGCATCTAAAAAGTGGAGCTCTTCATTTTCAAGGGATTTGTTTCAGCAAACAAGCCAAAGGTGCTTCCTCAGATCTTGAAAGATCAAGTTTGCAAGCGGAAGCCTTGAAGTCTTTAGAAGAGGCAATTGTTTATGACCGAAATAATCCTGATCTTATATATGACCTTGGCCTTGAATATGCAGAACACCATAATATGAATGCTGCATTGAAATGTGCAAAGGAGTTCATTGATGCTACAGGTGGATCGATACCGCAAGGATGGCGATTGCTTGCATTGATTTTATCTGCGCAGCAACGGTACACAGAAGCTGAAGTTGTCATAGATGCAGCATTGGACGAGACTGCAAAGTTGGAGCAATTGCAGTTACTTGGAATAAAAGCAAAACTAAAAGTTGCTCAATCTTTGCATTTGGATGCAGTAGAAACATACCGAATCCTGCTTGCTCTTATTCAATCCGAAAGAAAGTCATCTGGACCACCCACAACTAGTTCTCAGGTTTGAATAATAAATGTCCCTACCAGATTCTCATATTTTTTTATCCCAATTATTTGGGATTGGCTATGCAAAGCATTGATTATCTAGTTTTTTTCATGTAGATTGTTGATTATAAGTCCAACGAATTTGAGATCTGGCAAGGTCTCGCAAATCTGTACTCTAAACTTTCTCACTGGAAGGACGCTGAAATATGCTTAGAGAAGGCCAGGGAATTGCAGCCTTATTCTGCTTCTCCACTACTAACTGAAGGTAACCTTGAAGCCTGAGGCTGCTGTTAGAACTTCGATTAAACATGAATTCTTCCATCTTTAAAGAAGCGATTGACCAGGTTGCATGTATGAAGCACTTGGTGAGGCAAATCTAGCAATGGCAGCCTACAGCAATGCTCTACAAATTGATGGTAGCCATGCATCTTGCAAGGTAGCAATTGGTGCTCTTCTATGGAAGTCTGGCTCCAAATCACTTGCTGCAGCAAGATCATTCCTTTCTGATGCTTTGAGGCTCGAACCGACTCATCGTATGGCCTGGTATTACTTAGGCATGGTCCATAAGCATGATGAGAGATTCAGTGATGCTGCAGATTGCTTCCAGGCGGCTTCATTGCTAGAACAATCTGAACCTGTTGAGAGCTTCAGTTCTCTTTCATAAGCCATATAGTTTCTGGCTAATCTATTTATTTACTTTATATCAATGAAATCAATATTTTTTTAACTAGTTCACAAGGTGTTATGATCATTGGCATCATTCAAATAAGTTTCAAAGCAAGATGAAGCAGGTAATTACCTGGCTATTTGATATTTTATGTGAGATAATTTCCTTTATATCAAAGTGTTTTTGAGGATCCCATTGCGTTGCTGAACTCCTACTGAAGCTCAATAGGTCTTATAGGAAGCTCACTTGTTGATGATCAATTGAAATTGCTTCGATCCTAATACACTTCCAAAAAATTCACTTAATAATCACAAATCTTGAGGTGATATTCAAATTAAAAATCTTCAAAATTAAATTTAAAATCATCTAAACTACGCTTTAACAAACTTATAATCGAGTTGAATGTCTCGCTAAGACAAATTCATCGATATTACAAATGATTCGATTTGAGTCCAAATGATAAATCAAGCCCTTGAAGCATGTTCAAAAAAATTTTAATATTAATTGAAGGCCCGCCAGAAATTAAAAGAGAGTCACACAAATAGCAATCAGCTGAACGGGTTTGGGCCTACAATGAAGGCTATCAGTGATATTGGGGTTCGGCTTCCCGACCAGCAGCGTCAGCTGCAAATGATGGAGGGTGGCACCGAGATCAGCTTCGCGGTGTGAGCAGAGTAGGATGGCGATGGAGAAATGAGGAAGAAGATCGGCTAGTATGAAGAATAAGTGGAGTGTTTCGAGGAAAAGGGAATATATTATAGCTGAATATTTTAAGATAAGTTAGATCATTATGAGCCTTTGAAAGCGTGCCTAGCTCCATCTGCTGCACCTTCTACAACAAACAATTCCCACTCATGATTGAAGTTCTCTGCTCTTAGTCCTTCACTGTCACCTTTCAGCTAAGCTCATCTACACCGTCCAAGCCATCTGCTTGCTTCAGGACTTTTACTGATGTTAAAAGCTAAGGCTATATATATATATATAACATAATATAGAAAATTTAAAGCAAGGATAACTATAGACCTATAACTTCAAACATCAATAAAATTGGTAATTAATTATATTTCTGAATAATCACATGAATTTTATTATTATATTTTTTTTTGGAAAAATTTGGGGCCTAAGTCCATTTCATTCCAACAAAAAGAATACAGTAAGAAGATTGACTACTACCACAACCAATCAGTAGTAGTCAACAAAACTATCAGCATAAAAAGGCTGCATAACAAAGGAAAACCTATTACATACTATCAGCCATAGCTGCAGAAAAAACAGTAACAGAAATAGAGCCACTCAACATACTAAACATACTAAACAAAGATACAGAACTGCAGAGACAAAACTGGCAAAATGACAAATAGATCAGGTACCGCCAAAAAGAGCTCCCAAGCCTGTATAAACCTGGACTCAGATTTTACAGAAAGAAATCGCTGCGCAGACATTGTTCCCTGGTTGCCTGTAGACCATCCAAGGGAACCTAAGAACGGGAGCTTCATCATCGTCCATGAAGGCTTTGTGATATCGAATGCAGCGACGGGCCAGTGAGAAAAACCAGGCAGTAAGAAACCTGCCAGCTTACAATAATTCCAAAATTTCCAGAGAATTCTCCCATAAAGCTAACATAAACAGAGGAATACATATAACAGAGGAGTAATCCAAAAAAAGCTGTCCAGCAAGACATATCAATAAAAATTCCGCAGCTGATCACCATCACACCATTTGGAAACCTTAGAAATAATAGCTTTTTTTATCTTAAGCCTAGTCGTGGAGGAGCTAGAGGCAGACATGGCAAATCTCCTATCATTCCTTTCTCTTCAAACATAGTAAACCGTACAGCAAATGGTAATTAAATATAGCTTTTTAGTTTGAGAAGAGAAGTTATGGTTATCATTCACCCAGTCAAAAAGCTGCAACATATTGGGTCTAAGAAGAATAGAGGCACATTCAGACATAAGAGCAGTAATAATGGAATGCGAGAAGGTGCAATCAAAAAACAGGTGGGATGAGCTCTAAGGAAAACAGTGGCAAAGGGAGCAAACCAAATCCACTGCAATATTTCAGTGGTGAAGTTCCATAGCAGTTTTAAGACCTCCCACCAACGTTAACCAGGTATAAACCGAGAATCTCAACGAGTGTTTCTTATGCCAGATAAAACCTTCCCAATTACATGCAGGAAAATATTTGTAAAAATCAGAAATGAAATCTTTGAATTTGACATTGCCACCAGTAGGCCAAACTAATCTTTCAGAATTGGTATCAAGTATGCTAACACTAAAAATAGCATTAGAAATTTCAGCAGGGAGGGTAGGGGAAAATGCCAGAGCCCATCAGAAGTAATAAAATTACTCACAGAGTAATCAACGTAATTAGCATAAATCGGGAAAATATCCACCAAACGTCTGTTATTGCACCAATAGTCCCAGAGTAAGGAGAAAGGGGCAGTAGGGGTGACATTGAGAATCCATTTCTCCTTAGTAGCTTCAGCTGTACAGCAAATAGATTTCCAGATTTTGGTTGCCTTAGAATGAACCAGTTTCCAGAGAGAAGAATAAATCTTAAGAAACCAATCAGCAAGGGGGGAGAATCTATTATAAATTCTATGATATCCAGATTTATATATAGCCCCGTAGCCTTGGTGAAACAGTTAATAATTTGCATTAAATGTCTACAATTGTAGGAAAAAGCTTCACCAAATACAAGTAAGTCATCAGCATAGAGGAGATGACTAAACCTAAAATTCTTGAAGTGGGCACCAACAAAAAGATTATCATCTAGAATCGAGGAAAATGCATCCATAGCAATACAAAAAAGATAAGGACTTAGGGGACATCCCTGCCTTAACCCAGCCGATGACGAAAAGTACCCTTCAAGAGCCTCTTTAATCACAATAGAGAAATTGACATAAAAAATGCAACCTTTAACCCAAGTAATAAACAAAGGTGGAAAGCCCTTTTGATGAAGCCTCGCTAAAATAAACTCCCTGGAGACAGTATCAAATGCTTTACGGATGTCAAATTTGGCACAAAATAAATTTTTCTTCCCTTTAGCAGCAAAAGAGAGAATCTCTTGGGCAAGAATAATATTGTCTATGGAAATTCTAGTTTTAATAAAATCAGACTGAGTATCTTTTACAATAGAAGGCATGGTGGACTTTAGCCTATTAGCAATAATTTTAGATATAACTTTATAAATCATTGCATAAATCCATGGGCCTAAAGTCAGCAAAAGAGGCTGCATGCTTATTTTTGGGAATCAATGCAAGAGCCACAGCCTTAATACCCGCAGACATTTTACCAAAAATAAAAAAGGATTTAACAGCCTTACAGACCAGGGGCCTGATGATGTGCCAACTCCTTTTATAGAAATGAAAGTTAAATCCGTCAGGACTGGGAGTAGACGAAGCCTTGCCCTCAAAAACCGCTTTCCTAATTTCATCATCAAAGACAAAAATGGTGAGAGTGTCAGCAATAGAAGAATGTAGAGTATTACCAGCAGGGAAGAGCTCCATATTTAATTCCACAATAGGAGGAGGGTTGTAAAGATCCTGAAAGTGATTAATAATTCCAGAGATAGCATCAGCTCTTAAAAGATTAGAGGAGCAGCCCAGGTTAACCACATCATTACTGTTTGCCCTCCTACGACGAATCTTAGCATAGAGAAACTTAATATCATCCTCCCCCTAAGAGAGCCAATAAGCCTAGCTCTCTGAATAATCCAAGAGACGTGAAGGGAGGTGAATTTAGAAATTTAATTGTTGGTATCTTTCAGCTTGCTATTGAGAGACACATTAAGAGGATCAGCAGAGATTTGCTCTAAACAAAGAAGTTGATAACGATGAAGGGAATCCAGGTGATCTTGAATAGCCTTAGCATTAGTCCAGGGCTCTAGCTTGAGCCTTCTCTTGAGAACCCGAAGTTTAGAACAGAAATCAGCCAAATGATTACCAACTTGAGTAGCAGAGAAAACATCAAGCAGAATGTACCAGAAACCGTCAAGAGAAGTCCAGAAGTTTTTGAAGAGAAAACGGTGGTGGGAGGAGATATCATCAGAAGAGTGAAGAATAAGGGGGCAATGGTCAGAACAGGATGGAGCTTGCACCGAGTAATAAGTGTTAGGGAAAGAAGTGTACCACTTCTCATTGACCAAAACTCTGTCAAGTTTAATATGAAAGGGTTGTTGGTGCGTTGATTAAACCAGGTGTAAGTATTTCCCACCGAATTTAATTCCTCAAGATTAGCATAAAAAATAACAGAGTTTAATTCGCCTAAGTTGCTGTGGGATAAGGCATTACCACCCAATTTATCAGTGGCAAATCTACAGCAATTCAGATCACCCATAATAAGTTGATCAAATCCCAGAGAGGAATGCGACCCTCTCTATCATTCTCAGCATAAATAACCGATAAAGTAAAGGGGGAATAGGCAGGACCATCCACAATACCCGAAATGAGCTGAGGAGTGATGATAGAGGGAGTAAAGTTAAGTTTGGAAGAATTCCACTCAATCCAAATCCGGCCAGGACTAGCCGAGTTAAAATTGTGGCAGGATTGCTCAGCAGGGAAAATAACGTGAGAGTTAGATAAGAAGGGGTTGAGAAGGGTAGATGGGAGAATTATGTCCTCCAAAATACACAACAAATCCAATTTGAAAGAAGAAATCAAACGCTTACAGCAAAAAATCTTGTCTGAACTGTTAAAGCCTCTAATGTTTCAGCAGGCTAAAGACGGCACATACATGGTTAGCGTTTGAAAGTAGGGGCCTTTTTGGCTTGCTTCCCCTTAGCATTCTTACTTTGCTTACCCGATTGTGTATGAACTTTCTCCTTTTCTTTAACCCGAGCTGAGGTATCAGTATCCAAAGAAGCACCATCAACTGAATTGTCTTGGTCTTCCTCAAATAGATGCAGAGCATCAAATTTGTTGGGAGAATGAACTTTAGGGGATGAGGACTTGAAGGAAGGCAAGGAGGTGGAGGTTGAAGAAGAAGTGGAATCTTGAGGGGAATTTAGGTTTGGTATATTATTGACTGGAGGATCCGCAAGGGGTATGATGGTAGTAGGAGGATTATGTGGAGGTAGAGGAATGCTGGAATTAGGGAGAGTTGATTATAATGCTATAAGTAGCATGAATTGAGGGCAATGAAATGCACACATCAGATATAATCGATTGAAGGGGTGGGAGAAGTAGTAGAAAATGAACTTTGGGGAGTAGTTCAATTTTTTTAAAAAAAAATTGGTATAATTATATTTTTTTCTAACTATTTTACATATTAAAATTTTAAAAATAGATTGAGAGTAATTTTAAAATCATTAATTTGTGCCCCCACTAAAAAAAAATTCTGGCTCCGCCCCTGGCTGGTTCACTCCAGCTTCTCCTTTGACAGTTTTCTTGACAACCAGGAGACCTGATGCATATAACATCTGCTGGGTGTTTACATTTTGTATTGCATTTTGAGTCTTTTTGGCCTCTTTGGCGACTGGATTTTGTTTTACCCGATACTAATCTTTTTGTTAGTCATTGGATTTTTCTTTACTCTTGTAATTCTTTTTTTTAATAGAATGGGCTAAGGCCCCAAATTTCTCAAAAAAAAAATTCACTAATATTTCGTGATATAAATGCAAATCATTCTAAAGCGTACTTCTTTTTTTTTGGGAATATTTGGGGCCATAGCCCATTTCATATAATGTAAAAAGAGTTACATAAGAAAAATTGACAGCCACCACAACCTACCAGTGGCTGTCAACAAAACCATATCAGCCACAAAAAATGCTGCAGAATAAAAGAGAGCTAGACTAAACTATCAGCATAAAGCTGCAGAAAAACCAAGAAATACAGACAATAAAGGGTGCAGAAAAGAGAAGTGAATATTAATAAAAAGGGCTCAGGTTGCAATTCTCAAGTTAAACTCCCAAGCGTCAAAATTCATCCAGTCGGATGATTGGGTCCCCTGGTTGCCGAAGAGACCATCCAAGGGGATAAAAATAATGTTGCATTCATCATTGCCCTTCAAAACCATGTTGCCCGGTTGCCTAAGCAGGCCATCCAGGTAACCAAAACAGTCCAGATGATAAACCTCCGCAGTCCTAAAGAGGCAGCCCAGTAGCTCAAAGCTATTCATTTCAGCCAATGATGTAAATTTTGAAAGCATTTCTTTTTCAAAATCTTAAGCAGAACAGCTCTTTTAATGTTGCCAGTAACAGTGGTTTGACATTCAATAATATTCCCAAAAAGCCTGTCATTTCTAGCCTTCCAGATGAAATAAACAATAGCAGTTAGCAAGATATAGCAAAGGCTTTTCCGACTGGAATCCATTTCCCATTCCTCAATGTTGTTATAAACTTTCCACAGATTTGGTCTAAAAAGCATGTAACTCATCTGAGGAAGAGTATTTAGAAGAATATTATAGGAAAAATCACATTCAAACAAAAGATGTTTAAGATTTTCCTTGTCAGTCTTGCAAAAAACACATTCAGGAGATGCCGAAATACCCCTGGAAATCAGAGCATCTGCAGTTTTAAGCCCATTCCTAAAAGCCATCCAAGAGTATATAGAGAAACGGGTAGCATGATGTTTAAACCAAATAAAATTAGACCACTGTACAGTTTCCAGATCCTGAAAAAACTTCTTTTGAAAAGTGTGGAAAGAAGGTTTGCCATTGCTAATCCAGCTAGAAACCACCGTGTTACTAGAGATTGGTACAGAATAAATCAAAGCATCCAAATTCGGAGGGATAGAGGAAGGTAAAGACCAAATGCCAGCTGAAAAACAGGCACTAACAGAAAGATCTAAATAGGGAATTAAATCTTCCATATTATCATTAATCAGCCTTTCAGCGACAAAGAGATCCTTACACCAAGGATCCCAATAAAAAGATAGCTTACTGTAGGCAGTGATATTAAGAGTCAGGTTTTGTCTAAAAGATTTTGCAATATCACAAAGATAATGCTAGTAAGATGAGCTCTTAGGGGTCCTGAAATTCCAAAAAGAATGATACTTGGCCTTCCACCAGTTAAACAGTAAGCCATCATTGTTAAAGAATCTCCAAATAGTTTTGCAACCAAAAGCATAATATAACGAATCAATAGTATGAATACCCAATCCTCCAGCGGTTTTAGGTTTATATGTATCTTTCCAAGAAATCATGTGAAGTTTCTTCTTGTGAATGTCACCATAAAACAAAAACCGAGAACAGAAGCTGTTAATTTTCTTGATGCAGGTTTTAGGGATTAAGGAGCCTCTCACACAATAACTAATAATATTGAAAATGGTGTATTTCAAAAATTGTAAACGACCCGCAATAGATAGTGATTTTGCTTTCCAGCCATCAAGGGAGGTCATAATTCTAACCATAAGTGGTTGAAAATCAGAAATTTTGATCTTCTTGCTAAAAATAGGAATACTAAGATATTTGACAGGAGGAACAATTATTACGTCCTCTAACCTGACATAGAGGTACGTTCGGCCGCCAATAACATGTCGCCACGTGGTCTTACTCTTTACCTTGCGGCCCGACGACTTGACCCGGAGTGGAACCCAGGAATGTTATGTTCGTGATTTTCTCGGTATTGCTCGGTATTGCTTTGCAAAAACGAGAAATACCGCTCTGTGAAGACCAAAACTATACAAATACCGAGTTGTACCGAGTTTTTCTACAACTCGGTACAACTCGGTATTTGCTCAGGATTTGCTCGGTATTGCTAGGGATGTGCTCGGTATTGCTAGGTATTTGCTCGATATTGCGAGAAAAAACTAGGTACAACTCGGTACAACTCAGTATTTGCTCAGGATTTGCTCGGTATTGCTAAGGATTTGCTCGGTATTGCTAGGTATTTGCTCGGTATTGCTAGAAAAAACTAGGAACAACTCGGTACAACTCAGTATTTGCTCGGTATTGCTAAGGATTTGCTCGGTATTGCTAGGTATTTGCTCAGTATTGCTAGAAAAAACTCGGTACAACTCAGTATTTGCTCAGGATTTGCTTGGTATTGCTAGGGATTTGCTCGGTATTGCTAGGTATTTGCTCGGTATTGCTAGAAAAAACTAGGTACAACTCGGTATTTGCTAGGTATTTGAAATATATCGAAAATGTGATGGGATGTTGTTCGGCTCGTCAAGGATTTAAAAAAACGCACGCGCTAGAACCCAAAAAACAGCGGATCGGGTCGGCAACTTTTCTTCATGCTACGTGTCGCTAAAATATTGGTGACCGAACGTAGAGGAGCGTACGTACGTTCACAGAACCAAATAAAAGTTCTTACAGGAGAGCGTACTTCCAAACTCTAATAACTAATTAGGTTAACGTGCTTTTGAAGTTTTCAAAAACAAACATGCACTTGACCAAAACGGAAACTACTTAATCTCATGTAACACGTGCCGAAATACCAATCATGTTACTGTTCTTAAAAATCACACCATGGACCCCACACGGCAACGGTTTTACTCAGACTTCCGCATACGACATATCCGTGGTGGAGAAAGAAGGGGTCCTCAAGTTTCTAACCAAACGCGCACGTGCCAAATGTCAGCATCACCACGCGTGAATTTTGCCCGCATAAAGCGCTGATTGCTTCAACGCTAACCTAGCTCTTCTTCCCCTGGGTACAAAATCGCCGTCCTCTCGTTTCCGGGCTATACAACTATCTTTAAGGGAAAATGGACGAAGAGCTAAGAACTAGGACCTTCACTGAGGCGCCCAGCTTCGTACGAATCGGCGACACCTTGCCGGATTCTCCAATAGTTGAATTGGAAGTCGCCTGCGATGACGATCTACCCATGAATGACTTCGAGTTCTCCTTTACTTTAGACGAATCAGAGCACGACGCCTTGACTACGATCGCCGGAGAGATCAACTCAAAAGGCCAGGTCCTACCTGCTTATCCCGTATTCAACCAAAACCTTGTCGCCGACAGTTCAGAGGCATCACTGGAGCAGGAATTGGTGGAGATGATGGGCCGCGTTGCGCTGCCGTTCGAAAAGCACGACCTCCGCTCGGGTTCAGCATCTTCCTCGTCCTCAATAGATGATCCAACGGAATACTGTGCTTGGACTCCGAGATCTGCCCCCCTAACGCCGGATCGATGGCGTATGAGCCAATCAGTCGGGTCGGAGACGTCGGAGTTTAGGAGGTTCAGGCTCCGGGATTTGATAGTTGGCCGTAGTCGAAGCGATGGGAAGGAGAAACTCATGGTCTACTCGACGGCGGAGAAGGAAATAGGAAGAGGTGGATTTGGCATAATCCCTTGTCACAGTGCGACGACAGCAAAGAAGGTTAAGCAGGAGATGGGGAAGGGGAAGGGGAATAGGAAGGAAAAGGAAAAATGTAGGGAGGTGAAAGAGATGGATGTGGTCACTGCTCACCGGATATATTACGGGAAGGGTGCTGTCGTCGGTCGCCGGAGCTTCTTACCTTACCGGCCAGGATTACTTGGAGGATTTTTTGGCCATGGGTTAAATTCCCCATTCTAGATTCGATTTATTCTTCTTCTTCTTCTTTTTCGTTTTGACTTTTGAGTATGTGGATTTTTATTTTCTGAAAATTGAAGATATCGCCTGTCCATAAGGATTGATTAATTTCGTATTTTGTATTTTTTTTGGAAAATTAATGTCATAGCCTGTCTTCATTCATATAATGCAAAAAAAAAAAATTTGGAAAATTAATGTCATAGCGTGTCTTCATTCATATAATGAAAAAAAAAATTTTTTTGAGAAATTTATGGGCAGATGTCCATGAATTAAAAATGCAAAATCATATACAATTAAAAACCTATAAACCTATGAAGAAAAAACAGTATGAAAGAACCTCAAAACAAACAAGGGCTACAAACAACAAGGGTGTGAGATCTCGTTCCCTTACTGTTCCTCTCTGAATTGGATTTTCCTCCTAGGATCGTCCAAGACGATGTTGAGATCGTCCAGGCCGATCAGTGCATTGAAAACAGCTGATTTCTGGAGTGTTTCTGGAATGATTTCTGGACTGGATCGTCCAGAACGATTTTGGATCGTCCTGAAGACAGGCACAAAGGTCATCCAATATGACCCACCAGCAAAGAAAACAAAACTTCCAGCCAATGGGGCCTGGTCATCATATTCCCATCAAAAAACATCATCCAATATAGCAGAATCAAGGACATTAAATCAAAACAGCACAACATATTTCTCTTTAACCAATTCCACATTCTTCCAACTCTTCATTTTTCCTCTAATGGTCACTCTAATAACATCAACCACCGCCATCAGGGCCAACCAAGTATTAGAGAAACGTCGCACGGTTGTTTCTTTCCCTCCAAAGATGATACAAGGTGCACGCAATGACAAAGAAACAAAAGTTTTTCTCTAATTTGTTGAAAGCAAACTCATAATCCAAAAAAATTGTATGCTTGAGAAAGATTTGGCCTAAATAAAAACCTTTTAAACACCGGGAGAACAGCAAAGAGAATCGTAAACTAGAAATCACAATCGAAGAAAATATGATGGTGAGCTTCTGGCCGGAAATTCCTGCATAAGGAGCAAGCAGCCGAAACCTAAATGCCCTTCCTGATGAGGACGTCAGCACATTTGAGCTTCTCAAGCATAGCTGTATATTGTTATGGTTCTTTTGGTCATCTGGTTCTGGCTGTATGTAAGGATGATATTGGGGTTTTCCTATTATGTATTGATGTTGCCTTTCTCATGTATGGTCTTCATTTTAGCTGTCCTGGATTGTTTCTTCTCTATTTTCTTTGTGCTTCTTGTGTCTATCCTAGGGTGTTGCTGTCAGCTTTATAATTTTACCTTTGCTAATGTTTTAGAACTGCTGCTGCATGTTTGATGTGTTACTATCTTCCTCTTCTATCGGTGGAACATGTATCAATTCATATCTGTTCTTTTTAATTCCTATTGACATTATACTATTAAATTATCATTTTTCTTTTTCTTTTTTTATTTCTATGTTATTATGTGCAATATTTTGTTTTGCAGCCTTGAATTTGTGCAAGTGTATCAATTTAATCAATTTTTGCAGAAGATTGCACTTAATGAGTTTAATATGATCTTTCTTAATTTTTTGGTGCTCACTCTTAGTCGCTCTAGAATTTTTCTAATTTTACTAAGAATTTTTCTAATTTTTCTTAGAAGGGACTTTTGGCTCATAGGTTTTTTTTATTAGTTGTGTAACTCTTTTAAGCATTAGTGGACTGATGGTATCCCTTAAGGACCTTGTAATCTCTTTTTTAATTTACACGTAGGCCGATCTATATGTTTTAACAAAAAAAAAATGATTTTTAATAAATCATTAAAAATTAAAATTAAATCGTAATATCTAAAGTAAATCTCAATCAACTTTAAATTCATAAACCCTTATAGGAAAATTAAAAGGCCTTTTAGATAATAAAAAATTAAAAATAATCAAATATTAAAGAAATTTAATAAATAAATAAATAAAATAATTCAAATTAAAAATAAATTTCAAAATGGCTTCAAACTCTTGTAATAATATTAAAGGTCACTATTGACATCTACG
>NW_021319480.1:53613-95409 GCF_001605985.2 Dendrobium catenatum
AAATTTAATTTAATTCATTAATTAAATAAATCAAATAAAATAATAAAATAAATTGAATAAACTTTATTAAATCACTTTAATAAACATGAAGACTATATGCACTTGATTGATCCCCTTTTTTAAGGAATTGTAAAATGCATTAAATTGGAGAAACTATTACAAGCTAGAAAAGGAAAAAGAGCTAACATCCTTACCTTTCCAAACAAGGGGAAAGGAAGGTTTATTGAAGAGCAAACATAGCAAAAAAAGTTAATTTTCAAATAGAAAATGCCATAATGGAAATAAAATCCACTAATCCTCACCTTGAACTAATTGGGGTGTTGGGGACACCAAAAGTTTGAAAAAAAATCAAATTTGTTGGTTAGTATCCCAGATTTTTCAATTAGATGAAAAATGAAAAATAGGAAGAGTCATAAATTTCATTACTCTAATTTTATAATGCATATAAAAAACCTTTCTTAAAAACTTAATACTTTGAGGCCAAATTGTCACCTCTTCCCTACTAGGTCCTAAACTTTTTTACTCGTCATCATAATCATAACTCTGACAAACAGGGTACTGATTCCCATCGCAACTATAGCACTTACCCTAGGTAAGTCTTTACATGGCCCTAGGATGTGATCCCATTTCAAGCCTTCCAAAGAACATTTTGGAAGAAACAAACTATCTTCCTTTGACAATTAATCCAAACAAATGCAACCTAGTAGCTACAAAAACTCCAGTATTCGATACATTTGAATCCGCTTTAAACATCACATTTACTTCCTTAACCATTGACGAAGAAGTGATTCCACAAGCCACTTCATGAGGCTTCTGTTTACTTTTAAACTCCCCAGAATCCATTGAATATAAAGATGGCCTCTCGAAGACCAACTCCCTATCTTGGACATCTTCTGGTATATGCTCCCTAATCGAGCCATCAAAAGCTTCTACAAGATTATCACTCCCTAACTCGTTACTGAATACAACACTTCTTTGTTATCTAAAAATCGGCAACTAATAAATTGGCAATAAACTTCACTGCATCCTACCAAATTAATTGCCCAAACATTTGATAAGACGAGGAAGTATATATGAAATGAGCTATCGCAGCCCCTGATGTATGTTCCCACTTTGAGGCATTAAAGACATCAATAGGAAGTATACCGTCAACATGCTTATGAAACTATACAGAATAAGGTAACCCTACAGCTGGTTTAATGAGGTGTTGTTTTTCCCTGGACAAAATGTCAATAATGTTAAAATACCATGCATAGAATTTCCATAGACATTTCCAACAGGAAAACCACCACTTATTAGACCCCTTCCATTTAACAAATCTCTCCTTTCCCATAAAATAGAAGGAATTCCCAACCGCTTCAACTGTAGCTGCCTTAACAAAAACCCCTCCAAACATCCATGCCAAACTTAACTCCGCAATAAATCTATTAAATCCCATCCCCATAGGGGCATTTAGAAAACCACCTTGAGGGTGAAACTTAGGGAGAATGAAAACAGGATCCACATACATTAGAATTTTTACAAATTTTTGTAATTAAAAAATGAGACATATCAATGAAATTACAAAATCTTGGACCCAAAATTCAAGCTTAATAGGAGAATAAACATCATCCTTTACATAAATAGGAGAAAGAAGATATTTGCCCATGCTCCTCAAAACAAATCTTCTACCCCTATGAGAAGCTGAGGATGGATTAAAATCAATTACATAGACGATCCCTCAATCCTTATAACCAGAGCCAGGAACCATAATATTTCTGAATGACCTCCTCCAATCCGAAGCAGGACAAGGTCAAATCTAGAAATCACAACAACGACCCGGGGTCACTATCTCTTCATGGATTGCAGAAGAGTATACCTCAACAGATTTCAAGAACCATACAAAGCACTTCTTGATCAACCCTGACCCAACATTAACTTCTCTATTTTCAACAAGAAAAACATCGCTATTGAACTAAAATGAACTTCCCTTACCACCAACAGCCAAATCATGAACCCAAAAAACCACCATAACCAGAGCAGCACCCTCAACATCCATCACATGGGTGAAACCCCCTTAGGGTCAAGGGGGGCAATTGCCCACCCCTAAAAAAAAAATTCTTTATTATATAATTCTTTAGGTATTTTAGTCTTTATTACAAGGATTTTTAGGCAATTGCTCCCTTAAAACATTTAAAATACTATAATCTTTAGGCAATTGCCCCCAACAAATAGTAAAGAGAAATCATCATTTTATTTATTAATTTGAATTTCCAAAATATCCTTACAACCAAAATTTGTTCCGGGGGCACTGCCCCCGAAACCCCCGTAGGGGCGCTGCCTCTTGACCCCGCAACCCGACCATGAGTTTCTCTCTCTACTTGATTTATCCCCCTTTTTTTTTGAAGAAACGCAAATTGCATTAAGAGCAATAAAAAAACTAATACAAACTAAAAAGGAAATAAATCTACGAGTTCCCAATCCAAACACAGGGATATGAACCTTATTGAAAAGCAAATAAACCTAAGAAAAAATTATTTGTTAAAATGAAACTATCATAATGGAAATAAGATCCACTCCTCACTTTAAACCAAATTGGGTAATGGGGACACCAAATATTAAACAATCTAAAAAGTTAGTATCTTAGAGTTCCCAAATAGGTAAAAAATAAAAACTAGTAAGGATCCCAAATTCCATTACTATAATTCCATAATAATAATAAAAAACTAAGCAGAAAACAAAAAAAAATGAAGAGGCCAAATCTCCATAGCAAACCCACGAAGACCAACCCTATTGCTATATACCAATAAACAAAACATCCAAAACAAAAGAGCATAACCCCCTGCCCCCACTAAGCCACTAAACATAGAAAAGTCTTAAAAAACATCCAGTAGCTTAAGCTCCATTTTATGATGGACTATCTCAGGCTATAGGGCTAAGTGTCCTAAGGAGCCCTCGTCATCGAGCCTGATGACACAATGCCACAAACTGATTGGTGGAAAATCTAAATTAATTTAATATTAAAAAAATCAACAACTAATCAAATTAATTAAAATTCATTATTCCTTTAACTTTTAATTAATTTAATTTGATTGATCAATCAATCTTTAAAATGCATAAATTAAACCTTAATACATTAATATTTAAACTCAAACATAAATTTTCTCCTCTGACCTTTAACAAACTCAAAATTTAGACAACTTGAGTAACTACCCTGGTTAGTATCTACCCCAGCCACATAATCTTTAGCACACACTTTAGATGGTTTGCTAGGAAATCAACTCTAATTTTGGTATCATTGTTTGGAGTCACTTTAGATCCACATTCATAATTATATAAATCCTTAAATTTTGTAAAAACTAATCACATTCATAATTACGTAAAAAAGAAACATAGCAAATAAAACTGTGGAGAGAGGTAGAGCTATTTCATTCATGGTAACTTCAAGTAAAATTTGATTGCCTTGGAAGAATTCAGTAACGCCTTACTTAATACTATCAAGTAATGCATGGAGGAAAGACCAGCAATAAACTCAGCTGTCTCCATATCATAGAGAAGAACATTGAAAATAAAGCTAATCAATAATTTGAACAATGATTGGGAATGATATATCTTCTTGTAAAATTTTGATGGATGCATAGGAAATTTAACTAAAAGAACATTAAACTACAAGCAAGCTAATGTAATTTTTTAATGTTTTATAAAATAACTTTCTAATGCAAACATATCTTATTCAAAAATGTTTCCTATTTATTAAATAGATTGTAGAAACAAATCTTAATTCATGTGAAACGAAATAATCAAGCATCAAAATTTGATTAACATTTAACAGGTGGATATTCAACAAAACCATTTGCATAAGATTTATATGAGCAAGATCGTTGAGAAACAATTCATCTTTCTTGAAGGTCATCAAATTCAAGTGACAGATATTTGACCTCAGAATCAAATATTAAAACTTTGATGTTTCATTTAAACTAAGTAGCAACATACTATATAAATGTTTTAAATACAATTAGTACGTCAGATTTCTAGCAGAAAGAATAAAACCATAGCAAGCTCGTTGCAATAATACACAAATGCCACAAAATATTAATAGTTTGCATATGATATAATAAGAGTAATAACCTATGCATACATCACTTTGAATAAAGTCAAAACAGTTTTCATCCTATTTGTAATGCAATGAAAAAGGAAGAAGCTTTCTTTTCCCAATGGTATATGTAAAACAATTTTTAAAAAAATGATAAAAGAATTTATCTTTATAACCCAACAAGCCATAATCCATAAAATGAAATAAGATTTTAGAATTTGAATGACATAATCGTTTATTCCATAAGTTATCATTTGTATTTTATTTATAAAAAAAAACAATGAAATCTTCAGCTGGAAAAAAAAACAATGAAAGCTTCCTAAAACCTAAACTATGACCAGTTCAACTGATGGCAATACTCCTACAACCTAACAAAATTCACATTAAAGACGCTAAAATTGGGCACTTCGGTGCCCTTGAATTTCTTTCCTGAAAAACATGGAAGATTAAAGACACTAACTCAAGCAGAAATTGCTACAGCGGAAAGAATAAAATAAGGATCATAGAAACATAATAAAAGCTTAAAGGAGAATAACGATTAGAAGAAAACATACATCTAGTTTAGAAATGCCGATCAGTCGGAGGTAATAACCATAAGGTCCATAATCAATACAGAACAGTCGTTCTCTGTGCAGCTTAGAAATGCCGAACTGGAGCACGATAATTGATGATGAGCTTATCCACCGAGTTGACTAGTGGGTTGATGCTTTTGGCGAGAGACAAAACCGGATGAGTAGTTGCATTTCGCGAGTGGGAGAGGAGAAAGCAGAAAGCGAAAGAAGTGAGAAGAAGTGCTTGGGCTTTAAATCGGGAATCGTTCGGCCAGGCGACTTGTTCGTGCGACATCTTGAATTGAAACATCCGGGTATGGTAGCCAATGAAAGGGTAGATGGTGAAGTAACATATAACGATATGAATGCATGTGTTAGAGAAGCTTTTCTCTTCATTACACTACAGCAAGATGAGTTACCCATAAATGAAACGGCGAGGGGTTGCAGTATGAAGTGGAATAGTCGGATTTGTAGCAATTGAGGGCTCGTTTGTTTCCACGTAATTCCTCTGTTTTTCGGTTTGAAACGAAAAACTCCACAGTCTATCAATAACCCTTGAATATAATATTTGGGGACTTTGACTGAGTAAGATCAAATGAGGAAATAATTGTTGATAACCCTCCAATCTCTCCAAAACCATGGATTTTAACTATTGCATCTTTATTGCATACTAATCTTTCTTTCAATTGATATAATCAACAATTTCATAATCCTATTATATGCCTTTTTGGACCGAACTCTTTATAATAATCACTAGTTAAGCTCCTACCCTATTTCCCATTTCTTTTAGTCCAATGTTCGTTGATAACTCTTCCGTCATGTTACATGTGGAGCCTCCATCCTATTCTAAAAGAAGGATCATATACTTTTTTTTTTTTGTTTATTGGCCTCAATATCATAGAGATTGTTCAAACGGCTTGGCCCATCCCTATCGGGGGAAATCCCAAATTTGCTTTGTGCAATAAACTTAATAATGTCATAATTGCTTTGAAGAATGAAAATTCAATTTTTTTTCTTCTACATTTCCAACAAAGTCTTGCTCAATGCTTCAAAAACCTTTATTTTTGAGAATTTTGAAACTCAGCATCTAGGCTAATCACTTTTTGGTCTACATATCCAACATGAACTTATTTAAGCCATACAATGTAAAAATAGTTGTATAAAATGAAGGGACAAGTGTTCTTGGCTTACAAAATGTAAGGATGACTTGAAATTTCTCTACCAAAAAAAAAAAACTCTAAAGGAGGAAATTATAATCTTATGAAAGAAGTTAGTACACCTTATAGGCTAGTTCACTCCACTAAAGATATCTCTAATGAAGAAATTCACTATTTTTCTTATTTTACTTAACGAGATGATCACATAAACATTTAGAACTATATTCCGTTCCATATTGGGTTGGCTCTATTTAAGGAGGAGCAAATTAGCATTATGGCTGGCTTCTCTGATGTTGATATTAAAAATACTTTATTTAACATAGATAATGATAAAGACTCTATTCCCAATGATTTTGCTTCTAAAGTTATGAAAGATCTTGGTCCATCACTAATAGTTCCTCCATTGACGCCATTTGACACTTCATTCTGCTACTATGCCTAACCGTGTGAATCATTCTACTATCACTCTAATCTCAAAGTATTATCAATCACAAAAACTCGCTGACTAAAGACCCACCCACTTATACAACACTGCTTACAAGGCTATTTGTAATGTCATTTCAACTGACCCATAGTCTTTTTCACTTTTCTGAGTTTTTACGTAAAATTTGATGTGTCTATTATGACTCTTGTACTCCTCTCTCTTTATCCATATGTGTGTTGCATCTTCATTCAAAGCTAGTTAAGAAGTTAAGCTCTTCATCTCTCTACCACCACAAATATTCTAGGACGTAACACCCCTAATCCCATATCACGACTTTTGGAGATGTTCAAGTTAACTATTTGCTATCTTGTCCCTTTGGATATGTTCATAGAGATTATGATGTATTATTTTATGCAAATTTTTTATGCTTTGGGAGAAATGGAATATTATGAAAATCTCTCACTATGTGTAGATGCAATCAAACAACTATTAAATTTTTTTAAATATACACCACAATTCAGTGCTCGAAAATTCTAGTTGCCCTGTATGAAATATATAACCACTTGACATAGTTAATTCTGGGTTTTATGAGCTTGTGTTCATTTTTTTATCATTATTATATTTTTTTTTTGTTCAAAGTGGATCATTTTTTGTCATTTTTGTCTTAAATTTATTTTTTTAATCTAATTTTATTCTATTAATGAAATAACTGGACGCACCTTCAATTTCCTTATTTCAAACATTAAAATAGTGAAAATAACGGCAAAGGTTGCCAAGGTAGTGACGGCGATTGGACGTCCGTTAGTAGGCAGAATCGCTCCCGTCCCTCCGTTCTCCCCCTTGTATAAGTGGCCGGCCTTCCTTTCTTTAGAATTTGGTGGTCCACGGCAGCTCCTCGGTGGTCTTCTCGCGCCGCGTCTTCTTGAACAGCTTCGTTCTTCTCTTTGGTGTTTCTCCTGTAAATCTCTCTCTCTCTGTCCCTCTCTCGCTCTCTCTCTCTACAGTTATTTATTTGAATTTTAGATCTAGGTTTATAGGTACAATCGAGAGAGGTTATCGGGTGGTTTTGGGTTGATCCGTTAAAAATCACAGGTATGCTAATGGTAAAAAAATGGAAATTTAGCATCGATCTTGATCATCACTTTGACCGCGCAGAACTTTTCATTTCATATTGGACGGATTGGATCTGAATTTCTTCTAGGTTTGGTTCCTCCTGGAATGGATTTGGGAGAGGCCGTATTTTTTGTTTCTATTGCTTCCTAGTTGTGTTCTAGTTTTGATTGTATGATTTTAGTGCTTTTGCTTTTTTGGATGGTTCTATGCATTAGGAGAGGGCTGCCGATCATCTCATTTCACATAAATCTGGTAGCTTCTGCTTTATTTTTAAATTTTAAATTGTTAAAGCGGGTAGTTAATTTTTATAGAGTTTATGACTTTGAAAGATTTTTTATCCTGTAATTCAGGGATTCTTCAGATGTCTATATGGAATGGTGAATTTTATTCTTGGTGATTTGGAATATGATCACAATATGTTCTGACATGATACCCAGTCTTATATCTGGGAATGAGGAGTATGAACATGGAAACCCTTATTCTCTAAACCTGGATAAAAAGGGGTATATGTTTCAAGCATCAAAATTATAAGTTTCCTTAGTCTTGAATCACTAATAGGTTATAGGTTTGGTAAACAAGGCTACAAGGAAGCCTTGATTAGCAAACAAAATGTGGAATGAAAAAATATAATCCTTAAATTATTTGGTTTAAAGGGGTCACTAAAATGGGAAATGTTGATTTAAGTTTTCCTTATTTTTGGGTAATCGACCAAATCGCATGAAAATGAGGAATATTGTGTGAAGTAAAACAAAGAGGGGAATTATGATCCAAGGAGTTGAAAATAGTATATGAACAATCAAATAGGAGATGAGACTTGTACACTTCCGTCCTTTCCCTTGTGCTCACACATCTTGATTTAAGTTTTCCTTATTTTTGGGTAATCGACCAAATTACATGAAAATGAGGAATATTGTGTGAAGTAAAACAAAGAGGGGAATTATGATCCAAGGAGTTGAAAATAGTATATGAAAAATCAAATAGGAGATGAGACTTGTACACTTCCCCCTTTCCCTTGTGCTAACACATCTTGATTTGCTTTTTGACGTCAATTAATCTTGATTATTATGAGTTATTAAACCCTGACCTTAGAAAATCATGAGTTTCTTTGTATGTTATATAACATTGACACAGTAAAAAAAAGAGTTTCTTTTATGTTAGAAAACATTGACACATAAGCTGAATTGGCTAAAATGCATAACTTATTAGAAGGTAGCATATGAAAAGACAAACTTATCAATGGATTTCTGAAATTTTGAATATTCACTATGGAGTCATCGTCATTATTTTGTTGGCTTGTTTCAGCATGGTCATCCAAATCTCCATAAGGAAGATTATTTTGGGACACAGTAAAAAAAAATAGAGTTTCTTTTATGTTACAAAACATTGACACATGAGCTGAATTGGCTAAAATGCATAACTTATTAGAAGGTAGCATATGAAAAGACAAACTTATCAATGGATTTCTGAAATTTTGAATATTCACTATGGAGTCATCGTCATTATTTTGTTGGCTTGTTTCAGCATGGTCATCCAAATCTCCATAAGGAAGATTATTTTGGATATAAATTAGATTTGGATTGAGATTGTTGGACATGATATTGCTTCAAACTTTTGGTAGATTACTTTAACGACTCTTTCAATTATCAATATTATAAATCCAATATCTTGAGCTCCAATGACTCAAGAGGTCAACAATTTAACCATATTCATAGTCAATCTCGGAAGATTATTATTGTGATGATTTGTTTGAATATGAGTATGTTGATATATATTATTATTCTGAAGATCAACATTTAATTAATTTATTATTTAGATTAGGGTTAGAGCCTAAGCTAGTATATTCTACAGTTATTATTGATGCACTTGAGATTAAGACAATATGTGCTACTTACTTTGATCGTTGATGCTCATGACGTAATTCAATGACATTATAATGTAATTCACGATTGATAACATCACATGTCATTGAGATGAGTTCGTGTTTCCTCTCTTGGCACCCTTGAACTTTATACTTAAACTACATTCTTTCTTCTAGGTTAAAGATTATTCCTAGTTGCCCTGATTTTTTTTATTCTTTTTTTTTTTCTCAAGTTTGTCATAATGTGTGTGCTGCTAATGTGATTGTCTGTTATACTATTGTTTGAGTTGACTGTTTTCACTATCAAACTGGATGCTTTACCATGACCACTACCCAAGCCTCTTGATGTTTTCCTTGTGCTTTTTTTATTTTTCTCCTGTTGATTACAAAGTTAAGCACACGTCAGTTCCACCTCCTCCACCATGAGCACCTTATAATTCTTCAAAGAAGAGTTTCTTTTGGCCCGGTCAAATAATGCATTACAAACATGGTTGTTTTATTCTTTTCCATGAATAAAAGACTCTAATATACTAAAATAATGCCAAACAATTTTTTGAACCAAGTAAATCTTACAATTTTGGCTGTGGGTGTGGGTTTAATGGTTTATGGTATTGTATTGTTTGCGCTATGTCCTGATGGTAAACTTTAGGGTGAGGGTCAACCACTTAGCTTTTTTATGCCAAATATATCTTTCAATTATTTTATATTTGACTAAGGTTTCATTTGGGTTAGTTTTTTTTTGCCAATGTTTAAAATTGCGTAATCGGGTATTGAGGCGTTTTTCGTTCGTGAGGCGAGGCGTGAGCCTCAAAATCAAAAAATTACATAATCTTAAAATGATAAATTTTGTATATATTAATGAGCAAATAATTTATAAAACATAAAAATGCACAAGATATGAAATGAAATCAAAATATCCCAATAATAAGACAACATGAATACAATAATATACCAGTTTGCTGGGGGTCCAAGGACAGCGCCCCTACGGGGGTTTCCGGGGGCGCTGCCCCCGGAACAGATTTTTATTGTAAGAGTAATTTTGAAGTTTTGTTTGTTTGGAAAGATACCGAGCGATACTTAGCATGTACTGAGCAGTACCGAGCATGTACTTAGTGGTACCAAACATTGTTGTATCTAGTGGTATCGAGCATGTACCTAGCGGTACTGAGCATGTACCTAGCAATACCTAGCGGTACCGAGCATGTACATTAGATTTTTTTTTTTAAATTTTTAGAGGCAGACACCTCTCAACCGTGAGGCGACCGCCTTGAGGCACGCCTCTTATTGCGTGGGCTTTGAGGCTTAAAGGGTCGAAATTGTGCTGAGGTGCGCCTTGAGGCATGCCTCTTATTGCGCAATTTTAAACCATATTTTTTACCACTTTGCTTTTCAGAGAGCAACCATAATTTTTATTTGGCGAGTGTTTTTCAGTTCTTTTAATAAATTTTTGTGTTAGGAATATCGTTTTCTTTCCATGAAAATTATGGCTAATGGTTGCAATATTCTTTTATTTTTGGAGGTGTTGGCTTTTTTGTAGAATCATTTATTTTATGAGGTTTGTCATAAGACACTTTACTGTGTTGAATCTACTTTCCAAACCATCTAGTGTAGCAGATTCTATGACTTCAATAGATTTAAAAGGGTTTGCTTTTATTTTTATCATGTTTTAAAAGCATCTTAACTTAGAGGTCAAGAATCTATGCTCTATACCACTTGATGTGGAATATGATGCTAGTAGGATCAGATATGAGGCCTAGGTCTTGGATCTAGAGTTGTGGAGGATGAATGTGACGTCCCTTCATTTTGAACTCTGGATATGTGCTTGTTTTAAGGATCAATACTATAAGTTGCTTTGATCCTTGGAACACCAATATGTTTGATAATTAAGGGTATAAGATAGTGTTAATTAACATATTAAGAAATGATGGGATTCTTAATTGTATGGTTTTAAGTGGGCTTTTACAATTAAAAACTATGATTTAGGTTATACCTATTATTCGATAATTAGGAATATGGGATGAAGCTAAATAATATGATACGAAAGAAAATAAAGAGTGGAGTAATGCACCAAGGTGTTGAAAGTAATAGAGATAATCCTTATCAAATCTCCTTGTAAACTCCTTTTGATCTTGAAGTCCTTTGATCTATTCTTTTTTGGATTTTCCTCCTTGCTTGACCTTAGTTTTATTCTTCTTCTCCTTGACTTGATGGTTCCTTTCCTTCCTGCTCCTTCAAAGCTATTAAGCCCTTCTCTCCTTTATGTTGTGATGGTTATAGAGAGATTAGAGAGAGTGCTTGTTTTGAGGGAGGTGATAAGATTAACTAGGATTAGAGGGAGAGGGTTATGATAGATTTTTCAAGGGGAGAGGTCCCATTGGATAGCTATAAGAAGAGTGCAATAGAGAGAGGGAGGAGTAATTGTGAAACTTCTTGAATTCAACCTAAGTGTATTGAATTGAATAATAAAATGAGAAATCAATGGTAGAAGCTCATTATTTGTAAACTTATAAAATCTTATATAAGCATGAAAAATCTAAATAATGATGATGATAAGGGCTGATCCCTTATGTTAAGCATGTGATAAGTTATCAAATAAATAAGTTTGTTAATCTAATCACCCATACTTATTGAACAATTTCCAATTTAAAGCAACATCATCTTTCATTCTCTTTTAGTTGCTGACCACTTATAATGTGTTGAGAGTTAAGAGACTTTAAATTCAAGGCATCTTGAATTCCTCTTAAATTGGATTATAGTCCTTCATGCAGCCTCCATGTCACCTTTAGTGCTCATTTGGACAAGTTAACCTTTGGTTTGATATTGAATATGACTTTAGGCTTTGGATTTGATGTCTACCATAACTTTACTATATCTTGATCAGTTGATATTGTATCCTCATGGATACAGTACAACAACATCAAGGTCCCACTACGTGGGGTCAGCTACATGAATCCGTTTTCTCTATTGTGTTATGTTAAAAGTCCAATTCTTATTTAAATCTAATAAAAAAAGATCATTTCTAATATTGTCTAACAAAGTCTTTTTAGGTCTACCTCTATCTTTCTTAACATAAGTCAAATCTAATAGCTCTACTTTCCTAATTGGGTCATTTTTATGTGACCAAACCATATAAGGCAATTCTCTCTAATCTTATCTTCCACTAGCGCTACTCCAACCTTTCCATGTATATGCTCATTTTGTATCCTTTTTTTAAGGGTAAAGTCACTCATCCACCTGAGCATCCTCATCTCTGCAACACTTAGTATTATGCTTCTCTTTTCATGGCCAACATTCGACAACATAAAACATTGCAGGTCTCACCACCATCTTATAGAATTTTCCCTTAAGTTTGAGGGAGACTTTTCTATCACACAACAAGCCCGATGCATTCCTCCACTTCAACCATCCAAGTTGAATTCTGCTGATAATATCCCCATCTATTTCACCATCTCTCTAAACAATAGATCAAATATATCTAAAATGGGTACTCTTATTAATGACTTGATCGCCCAGTCACAATACCCTCACTAGGTCTATTACTATTAAAATTACATTCCATATATTCAGTTTTAGATCTACTCAAGAGAAAACCTTTGGACTATATAAGGTTTATGCACAATTGGGGTGAGGTGTGCCTCAAGGCATTCCTCAGCACAATTTTGATGTAAATTTGAATAGATGCAAAACTCTAAAATTATGATTTAAGTAATTTTAAAATTTAAATTTAAAAAATTTTAATCTATTATTAAACATATTTACTATATATAAACCAAATCAAATTTGAGAAAAAACCACACAATCTCAAACTTGTGGCCACATGCTACAGAACTCTTATGCCCATATCGATCCTGCCAAGTCGCCATCATTGCTTTTCCACTACAACTCTTGCTACAATGCCTCACCTCTTGTTGTTGGAAACTCATTTTCTTAGTTTTTGTCAGATGGAGGAGAGAAAGCAGTTAAGTGCAATGATGATTTTAATGAAGATCGTCTAAGTGATAAGAGTAGGGGGATTTTAATTTATAAATAATGACATTGGACTTCTTATTTATGTTGAATTGAGTGTGTGAGAGACTATTTATTTAGCACTTACTATGGCATTATATGGCTTTTCTTACTTTAATATCTTATTTTAATATCTTTGATGTTATTATGTTATTATTTCATATTTTTTTATGAATTTAATGATTTAATTATGAAACTTACATCTGAAAATGCCTTGAGGCTTATGCCTCACCTCAACAACAACAACAATAACAAGCCCTTATTCCACTACGTAGGGTCGGCTGCATGAATCCTTTTTCTCCATTGTGTCCTATTAAAAGTCAAATTCTCGTTTAAATCTAATAAAGAAAGGTCATTCCTAATATTTTATAACCAAGTCTTTTTAGGTCTACCCCCGCCTTTCTTAACATAAGTCAAATCTAATACATCTTATTCTCAAAAATATTTTTGTTAATATTCTTTAAATGCCCCCATCTAATCCTAGAAAATCGTTTTACTTTATTTTTTATCTTATGCCTCACCTCATAAAAAGAAAACGTTTCAATATCCAATCATGCAATTTCAAACCTTGGTTCAATTGGAATTCACACATCAATTGGAGAACTTGGTGTAGCAAAGTTTACTACAATTAATCACATTGGTAAACTCAATATCGAATTATTTAGGAAAAATAAACTAGGTAAGGTATCAAGTAATGCAAAAATCCAAGCCTTCCACCGTATTAGGAGATAACTTAATGTGTGATAATTGCTTTTTCACTATCGTCAAAGAAATCCACGTCCAACCAAGCACCCAAGATTGAACATGATAAAAAATTTAATTCAGCAAGAGCCCACTTTTCATGCCTCAAAATCTAAAAATTGCTAATTTTTGGCATTTTAAGTGGAACACAAATCCCATGATAATAAATACACAATAGAAAATTTGCAAGTGATAGGATAAGCATGCAATCCACAGAGGCTAGACTCTAGCTTTAGGACCGCATTACAAGAACTGAATGCATGCACATATCGAGAACCCAACAAGCAGAGAACCTAGATGTAACAAAGCACACCAAATAAATGGAACCAACTCGAGAAAATTATAAAATAAGAGACATATCCTATTCTCTTAGGGAGTAATGCTCATACGCATATTTGTAGAAATAATCTAAAATAATATAAAAATTATGAATGGAAATTTACAACATAAAACTAAAAATTACAAGCAAGTTTGCTAGCCATTCATGTGTGCCTTCGATGAGCTACACTCTAAAATCTACATCAATACTAGTTATTGAGATGAACAGGTTTGTTGCTTTTTTAGCTAAATGCAAAGAGTAGCATATTTGGCATTGCTTTATTAATGAGCAAAATGACCATCAACATTAAGTGTAGGGGATGGTGCGGTCATTGTAAGGTAACTATGATGAGCGTCATCATAGATGTCAATGACGCAAAATAACACGCGCCATGGCGCACGGCTCTGCGCGGCGCATCTACTGCGCCATGCGTATGGCGCGGCACAAATGTTTAATATGGAGCACGCTATTTGTGCCACATGTGCGCCATGACGGCGCAAAATAGCGCACCAAATGTTTTTGAAAATCTTTAATATAATTATGAATATTTTTTATATTTATTTGTTTTATTTTTAAGATAATATATTTTATATTTTAAGTTAAATTCCATGCGGCTTGTGCCCTAATTTCACGAATGCTCCCGCAACTGATCGAGAGTCGAGATGGGCTGTTCCCTGCTTCCGTCGAATCCGCCCCCTCCGTTTGTTTCGCATGGCTACTCTTCTGTTATTTGATTCCAATTTTAGCCCTCTTTCATCTGTTCCGCACGGCTCGCTGATTCTTCCTCTGAATCAACGATATCTCCTACAAGACTTTATAACTATTGGTATTCTTATATTATCATAGATGATTCTTCCTTTGAATTATTTTGATGCCTTTAGTAATATTACGTTGAATTAAAATGCATTATAAATTTTTATCCTTGAAGATTTTTAAGTAGGCATTGTCTCGTTTTTTTTCTTAGGTATTTTATGTGAAATCATATATCCATATTCTATGCTCTACCATTTAGATCTATTGAGAAAATGCATTTTATACCTCACCATAAACACCATAATGATTTCTTTTCTATTTGAATATATTAATCACTTGTAGTTTTATAATATGGAAGGTTTTGTCACACAAACTATCATTTCATACAAGAGGAAAGTAGGAAACAGAAAAGTAGAATAAGCTCAATAAAATCATATATGCAAGTTACAAAAGCAAAACTACATTCTCATTCACAAAGTATTTTAGTGCAGTAGATTAAATTCTTATAAAATCATTGACCTTTAAAAAAGTTATAGTAATTTTTTGAATTATGAGATATTTGGGTGTTATTTACTTGAACTTATTTATGACTATGGTTGTCTTTCAATATTATGATAGCTTGTCTTTCAACAACAACAACAACATCAAGCCTTTATCCCACTACGTGGGGTCGGCTACATGATAGCTTGTCTTTCAGTTTAATGAAATTTTATTTTCATGCTTATTATTTTATAATTCTTGTATAGTTTGTGTCATGTTTAAAATGGTGCGCGCCGTGCTGTGAGCTATGCGCCATGGCTCCATAGGGACATTTACATCGTGATGCGCCATTCACCGTTAACAAGTATGAGGATCATGTTTGATAATGCTATTGCTATGAATAGAGCAAACATCAACATTAAACATAATGTTTGGCATGGTTGTTGTTGGTAACTACAGTGTGTGGCTTGTCTGACGCCGCTATCGTTGCGAGTGAGATGATTGTTGACAGTGAGCATAATGAGTGACATCTCTAATGGGAATCTCCAATGGCAACTTTATTTATAGAGTTTTTTGGTTATTATTTGAAATATTCTATTTATCCATAGCAAATGATATTGATTAAATCATGCTATGATCAAATTTTGATTAGATGATGGTTGCCCCTAGGCTAACCTTCCTGACCTGCTGCCCATTTTCAATCTAACCTAAGTGAATGGCGGTGGTTTAATTGCAGTCCATTGTCAGCAATGTGTGATATTGTATATTTGAATACTACATTGTAGGAAATGACATCGCAAGCATGTTGATAATGGCGGGTTGATTTTTGGAGGGACAAAATGACAAGAACAATCTAGGGAATATTTGTTGCCTTTTGAATGGATCGTGCAAAAAGATGTGACAATGTTTTTTTTTTTTTTTCGTTTTTTATGGATTAATCACTCTTCTTGAGATGGACATTATAGATGAGTAGTTCACTAAATGGTGTAGTATATAAGGTGCAATGGCTAGGAGAAGTTTGGATCTGTTGGAAGGAATTGCATGGTAATGAGTGTACGCTGGCGTGCTTTTTTAAAGCTTGTGAAGGAGATGTTGGGGGAGGGTCAACGCAGTTTTTGTTTTCTTGAGGAATTATAGAGATCCCACAGGAAAGATTTGCGTGTTGCATATTTTCTTAAATAAAGTTATAAATACGGTTTGCAATCTTTAAGTTATTGTGGTCTCTTTACTGTTCTGGTTACATCTAATTTCACATCCACCTATTTGTCAAAGGCTTTCAAATATGCAATAAGCTAGTTATAATGAGTATGCCCTGATGTACTGAAGTCATCTAGCTTCTGATTGATTGAATTGTTTTGTTTGGTAATTTAAGGTTGTTATATGTGGGCTAGTGCTTACTTTGTCATGCTTTTTAATGGTAATTAATCATCTTTGATCTGTTTCTCAGTTGTGAAGATGGGGCTGTCATTCACCAAACTGTTTAGTCGGCTTTTCGCCAAGAAAGAAATGCGCATTCTTATGGTGGGTCTTGATGCAGCTGGTAAGACCACCATCCTGTATAAGCTGAAGCTGGGAGAAATAGTGACGACCATCCCTACTATTGGTACGTGACTAAGGCAATTGAAAAGTTTATGGTGATCCTTTTCTTCAAAATAAATAAATAAATAAAACGAAACTTTTTGGTCTTTATTTTTTCTGGTTTTTAGTTGAGAGTTTGATTCATTTTATGGGTTCTTATCCTCATTCTTTACTCCGCTGATCTATTTATCTATGAATTTGTTTAAAGTGGTTAGATCAATTTGTAGTAAACATCAATGAATTTATGATTCCTGCTGGATTTTCTTGTTCATGTCAGCTCTGCTAGGTTTATTGTGTTTGACTTGATTAGAAGTTCTTTGATCCTGTTAATTTCCTTGTAAAGGTGGGACCATGAAATTTTTTTTTAGAAATTCTTATTTATATGTATTCGCTTGTTTATTGTTAATATTTGTATCTATTGAGAGATTATGTCTGGAATTTGTTATAAGTTGTCCATGACATTTTAAAAGTAAAGGGAACTTAAGTGGTAAAGCCTTGTTATTTCATACGATTGGCTGATAGTGTCTTCCCCGAACTGGATGATTCCGTTTGGCATGACAATTATTCAACATTTATAACCGAATCAATACTTTAAGGACCATTTTTTTATGTAAATTTTGAGTTGAAGCACAAAATACTGCAGCTTTGTAACACCATTGTGTTCATAAAGCCGTGACACCATGAAAGGTATTTGTGAGAGTGGATCTTAATTGTTAAGAACTAACATGTTTTCTATTAGTCTCATATGCACCTACATAAATGTTTCCTTTTTATCTTTTTATATCGTATGAATTCCTATTTCTTATTCTGTTTACTTTTGCTTCTTTTTAGACCAATTTTTTCCAAGTTTTTTTTTTTTTTTTTGAATTTTCCTTAAACAACTTTTTTTTTTCCCAAAAACTTGAGCATTGATCTGTTATGTCCTTTGTAAACACAGTATTATTTATAACTAATGATTTGATATTTAAAAGAAACTGTGACGTTGATGTTATGCCCACGTTAAGTTTGTTAGGAGTGAAAGTAATATGGTTTTTTTTTCCCAAAAAAGTAATATGGTCTTTGTAAAGAGATGGACGAAAAAAGGAAAATATAAATGTATCCAGAGAAGGCAAAATATATTTTTAGAAAATTATAAAAGCGAAATGAAGGACTTCTTATTGCAATGTGATTTATTATAAATAGGGGACGTTATATTTAAAAAAGATGCATTAGATCTCTAGAACTGTGTATACTATTGAGATTCGGTGACTTTGATGAGTATTGTACTAGTATGGTTAAGTGATCTGTTTAAATAAAATTTAAAAACTTCTGTGGTGCTTAATGAATGATATTAAGCATTTTGTTATGATATTTAAGAATAATGGGATTTTTGTGTGCCTACTTAAGTGGAATCAAGCTATGTTACTCATAATGGATCTAAGAAAGAGGAGTGTTGCAGCAAAGCTAAGAAGAATTAAATTTATATGAATAAAAAATATCTATATTTTGTGCCAAAAAAATTTAGTAATTCAAATTTAATTCAGTTAATTAAAAATTAAATGTGTTAATGAAGAATCCTTATATGGTTGTTTACATTGATCATGATAAAGTATGTTATTGAATCATTAGAATTAATCTGGTGGATGTTTAAGATTAAATAAGAGAGTCAAATGTGCGACATAGTAGTAGTTGGTATTTGAAATAGTTGTTGATTCTCATCACTTCTAACTGTCGTTGTTGTTTTTTTTTTTTAATTAGGATCTCAGCAATTAATATTTCTAAAATTTATTTCATCAAACATTCATTATGATGATTTTTTTTTCCTTGGCCAGGATTCAATGTGGAGACGGTGGAATACAAGAACATCAGCTTTACTGTTTGGGATGTTGGGGGTCAAGACAAGGTAATTTCATCTTTAATTAAAATTAGATTTACAATAATAGGATCTTGTTTTTGTATTATCATATGTCGATTTTCTTGGCAAGGTTGCCCTGGTTTTAATTTGATAGGCCGGTCTCCTATTATTTGAATTTACTGCTGAAGAATCACTTGACTGACTCCTGATCTAGTGAAGTGACTATCCTATCCCTGCCTTTTTTTCCATAAGCTTCTTCTGTCATGCCCCGTTCTTGTATTTGTATTGAAAACATACACGATGGAAGTATATAATAATACCCAATGTATTGCAGAAATATACCAAGTATGATGTCTTGGGGAATGAAGGAGGATGTGTGGCAGAAGCAGTACTGCCATTCCAATGCCTGATATAATTTTTGTTTATTTTTTGTGCCGTTTTAGCAGATTTAATTAGAAATTGTCGACCTCACTCCTGTGGAGGAAAGTTAACCGCATTATCATTTATATTCTGCATTCATTTCCTTTGCCTGCTTTGGATGGGATATTTGGCAGAAGGCTTATTAGGTTGTTTGTTCTTTAAATGTGAACAACAACTGTTTTGGGCCGGAGTTCTTTTAGGGGCTATTTGGCTTGTTTAAAAAGGAATGCAAAGTATTTCAAATAGAGGGGATATGAAAATTTTGATGCTTGACTTGATGAAAAAGAAATATAGAATAAAGTTTTGGTGAGTTTCTTTTTCACTCCACAGTTCAATTTTTATGCATTCTAAACTCATATGTTTTTTACCGAATTTTGAAAAAAACATTGCAAGCTGACTTTGTTGTTAACAGCAGCCGTCACCCAACCCAACTATACCATCGTTGGCCGCCAAACCACCATTGGTCACCACATGTTGCCCATCAACCTCCACCATCGTTGGGTTTTACATTGTATTAATTTTATTTCATACTAAACAAAGTAATAATAATACTATTATTATTATTATAATAATCACCTACACTCATCTAAAAAAGACTTGGTTAAAAAATATTAGAAATTACCTTTCTTTATTAGATCTTAATGAGAATTTGACTCTTAATCGGACACAATGGAGAAAAAGGATTCATGTAGCTGACCCCACGAAGTGAGAGAAAGACTTGTTGTTATTGTTGTTGTTGTACTCATCCAAAAAACTCAAAATATTTTAAATACATTGCATTCATTTTCCTCTATATTTCATTTTACTTGACATTTCTTTTTAGCAAATCAAATATTTTCAATACATTGCATTAGCGGTGATATGCCATGCATCTTTTGAAATCGAGTGTCCATTTGGGGAATGCTGGCATTGAACAAGTGCTAATACTGATTGTATGTTTTTTTTTTCCTTTTTATTTCTGTCATTTTCCCTTATTTGGTAAGTAAGTTTAACCGAGGTTGGCAGGTTGCATCCTTTAATTCTTGTACTCTCTTGGTTGTTGTTGGTTTTTCTTAAGGTTATATTCCTTCAAAGGCTTGCATTGTAAGTCTTTGTTGTTTAGTGCCATGGCTTTGATAACGCAATGTTGATGGCTGGTATGTGCAGGAACCTGATTGTTTTTTTTTTTTTCGCTTGAACCCTTATTGTTTTAAATACTCGAATTGATTGAACATACTTAATTTTTTTGGCTATATTTTTAACGTAAAATGGTGCGTGGGGGCACTAATTCTCTGGTTTCTGTTGGCTGTTATGTGATTAAAACTAATAATTATACTATTTTATATTCTTCTACTTTCATTTCAGATCCGTCCACTATGGAGGCATTACTTCCAGAACACGCAGGGGCTCATTTTTGTGGTGGATAGCAATGATCGTGACCGTGTTGTTGAAGCCAGAGATGAACTCCACAGGATGTTGAATGAGGTGGGACTCCATTTCATATCCTCACTGCTTTCTATTCTCTCTATAGCGGGGCAAATTATTATGTGCGGACATTGGACACAAGCTTGCGTCTGGATTACTGTGCTTTTACTGTGCTTTTGATATATTTTTGCAAAAGGGCAGCTAATACACAATTTTAATTGCATATTAGCTGCCCTTTTGTTGAGTATTTGCAAAATTACAGCAAAAGCGCAGCAAATATCTTACTTATTAAGTATTTATTGTCCTTTTGCTGTGCTTTTCAAATACTCAGTAAAAGGGCAGCTAATATGCAATTAAAATTGTGTATTAGCTGTCATTCTGCAAAAATACATCAAAAGCGTAGTAAAAGATCAACAAATCCGGACGCAAGCTTGCGTCCGGTATCCGCACATAATAATTTACCCTGTAGCGGAGGCATCTTATTTTCTTTGTCAACTGGATTACTTTTTGATACCTGGTTTCAATTTTAACCTTACAGGATGAGTTGAGAGATGCCGTCCTGCTTGTCTTCGCAAACAAACAAGATCTTCCCAACGCCATGAACGCTGCAGAAATTACAGACAAACTCGGCCTCCACTCTCTTCGTCAACGCCACTGGTACGTATATTTTCGCCATGATTGTTCCCAAAGAACTCAATTGTGCTTTTCATTCTCATTACAATGTCATGTACTTGGGTCCTTACAGGTATATCCAAAGCACATGTGCCACTTCTGGAGAAGGGCTGTATGAAGGGCTTGACTGGCTCTCAAACAACATAGCTAATAAGGTATGTCTGCAAACGCATTTCACAAAATCACCATAACTTGCGTTGATCACTTTTGCTTCTTGCTTTATTGCAGTCTTAAAAAACAATATGCTGCTGCTGCTACTTCTACTGAAATAGAAAAGTTTGTTCTGAAGATCATTATCATGGATCTATAAATATGACTTGAAATAAAAATATTGTGATTGTTATGCTAACCAATCCTGTGTTTGTTTTGTCTGTTTCTTATATTTTATGATGTTTAGTAGTAATATTTCCAATGGCTGGAAATTGGTGTTTGATAGCATTGTATTGTGTTGCCTTATTCAGTATAATGATTTTGTTGGATGATTTATTTGAGGCGATTTTGATTTTGGTTCTCTTTCATGGCGACAGTATTAACGCTCCATGTTTTTTGGTACTTAGATGCCCGATAAATTATTACGTGCTCAGAGGCGAATCAGGATGTGCCAGATCACCTCGGTACACAACGATACACATCAAATGGTGATGTGGCACGTTCTGATTCATCCTTTGGATGACGTCCAGTGACCGCACCAAATGCTTACTGCAACATTTTTCGGTAGTCTGAGTATTACAATTTTTCTTCTTTTTGCCAGATTGAGCAAATTTTGAAAATTCTGAACGTTACTTGATTTGATTGAGCTTGTTTATCAAGAATATTTATAATATAATGAGATGATTTCACATTTTGTTGAAGTTTCAGATTATTTGATCATAAATTGAGCATAAAAAAGTAACACTTGCGATTTAAACACTGAGTGAAAGAATTCATTAATATTGTGAGGTTGACTTCTATCAATTAAAAAGCTTTAGATGTAAAAAGAAATATTATTAGATTCAAATTTTAGACTTCTATTTTAGATCGAACAGAATAAAATTCAACTGTGGTTGGAGGTTCCAAATATAAATAAAGGTTTTTTTAAAAGTTGAAGAGAAGTCAAAATTATTGGAATCAGAAGGTCTAATGAATCATCCATAATTGTACAAAATCTGTTCTTTAAAGATGTGAATATAAAGCATCTGCTGCGACAATCTCTCTCAGGATGTGTAAAATAAGATAGCTGTAAAAACAAAAAATGATGTTGAAATGATTCCAAGTGAAATATAATTGAATTGAATTTGTTTTCATTTAGAATTTGAGGTTGTATAAAAAAATTTATGGCTTGGATTAGATTGATTCGATTTCGCTTTTAGGTTTTGATGGGATGGTTTTTTAATTGTTTAATAAAGTTATTTATTATCACAAAAAAAATTTTGAAAGCAGGAAAAAATAGTGATCACTTTTTTGTTTTTTTTCATTTTTTAGGATTTTTTTTTTTTTTTGAAGAAATTATTTCATTAAAAAAGGAAAAGGTACAAGCAAGTCAAAAAGAGGACTAAGCATCACAAACTAGAAGAAAATAGCCTCTAGGAAACAATCAATCATAAAAGAAAACTCAAATAACTCGGGCTCAGTTAGTGGCAAAAATCTGCAACCATTCAAATGGTAGGCATGGGCCATCCAAAAGGAGCAACCATCATCAGGCCATAATGAAGAAACCCATAAGTGGACAAACATAATGAAAACCCACAAGAAGATCACCAAGCAGTTGCCCCAGTGGTTGCTAATAAGCTTAGCTGATCAGATAGAGAGCATAATAGTCTCATCATTGCCCGAGGTAAAAACCTCACTACCACCATCCATATCAATAAAAGCCTTCCACAACCCCAAAGTCGAAATGCCAGACAGCCAAAAAAAGGCATCCCAAACCCCCACTCAAACACGAGTGAAAGCACCAACATCCAGACATAAGCAAAAATTCACATTATTATTTGGATTTCCTACGACGACGCTTGCCCCCACCCAAGGAACAAGCCTTTTCCATAATATAACCCACCTGTAAACTATAAAATTCATGCAAATTATCAATCGGGTCAACCAAACCTTCCCCCTCCCCTTCCCCACTAAAAGAGGAAACATCCAACTAATCAGAATGATCTACAGAGAAAGCTTTCAACTTGCTAGCCAAATGAGCATGCATTGCATCATTGGAAATTAAAGAAGTCGGCACATCAATAAAATGAGCAGTCCCAAGAGCCCTCATAGGCGAATTCAAATCAGTTACATGAGAACTTTTAGCTGTAACACCCTACTCAGAGGATCCAACATCCACCACCTGATTAACTTCACACTGACCCTCAAACTCTTCCACCGGATTATCATCAGGAACAAAACCAATTAGTGACTTCTTAATAACAATAGGAAAAACAATGATTGAACAACCCGTAGGCACAATAACCCCCTCCAAAATAGTTGGAGGGGTACAAACAAACCATAGGCTCATGATCATCAATATTAATATTACAAACATCCAAATTCTCCGTGACAAGTGCATCAGCGTACGGAACCACTAGAACAACAGGAGACCCACCATCAGAAGCAACCAAAGAAGGCCCCACAAGACCAACAACAGTGGAATTAGCAACAACCCCAGCTCCCTCCACCCCAAGATCAGAAACCATCCCATTACCCGCACTAATGAGGACCTCCCTAAATGATTTTTTTGTTTGCCTCTACAATAAAATATCATTTCTTCTATGGGCATCGCGTAGGTTGGCTCAACCAACGTCATACATGTAAACAACCACATAACATTATGATGATCCAACATATTTTCGCTCCTTACTAGACACTTAGGCTTCATTTGGGATAACTTTCTTACCGCTTTCTAAAGCTGCTTTAGAAAATGTTAAGAAAGCTATCTCAAATGAATCTTTTATATAATTCTTTTGAGACTCTAATAAAGCATATTTAAAAGAGAAATCTTCTTAAAACATTTAACTTAAATTGCCAAAAAAAAAAAAAACTTCAAAATAATTTAGCTAAGGATTTGGTGGGAATTTGAGGTTATTTAGTAATAATAAAATAAATTTGTTAAAAATTTGAGCTGTATAATTCTATTGCAAGTCATCTTATCACCATCATAAACTGTTCCAATATGTAGTATGAAACAAAGCCTGAATAAACCAAAGGAAAAAAATAAGGTACTTTTTGAATCAATGAGGATATAGTGATTAGGCCTTTCACCTTTGCAATCATTAGAATTAATTCAATTGCTGGTCCCATCCATAGTTATTCTAATCATATGCTAGCTTACTATACATAATGGCATGACAAAAGTGTTCAAAGTCTCCATGTAATGCCATTTGATTTAAATGATTTAATATTTATTGAAAAGAAAAGGCAGTATTTGGATGTTAAGAATTTGAACAAAAGAAATTAGAAAATATTAAAAAGCTTAGATTAATATTAGAAGCAATCCATAGATTATTTAAATATTATTTCATTTTTGTCACTTTCCTTCATTCTAAACAAAATGTTATGGCAAAAGGCCCATAGATATTTTGGTAAAAGAAGATGCATTGTTTTCATAATTCAGCTCAAACAATTTGCCAAAAGAATACAAATGCATCATCTTTCTCATCCTAAGCTATTCAAACCTCTAAGATTTTGTTTGGAACAGCTTTAGATCATACTTTTTTCTTGCTTTTAAAAAAAATTTGTACTAAAAAATAACTTTACAAAGCAGTAAGAAAGTCATCCCAAACAAAACTTAAGTTTGTAAATCTACATTTATAACCTGTTGCTAAGCCATCCTTTACATTTATCTCTAAGTTGCTAAGTCCTATTTTTGACTGGGGGCTCACTTGGTTGGTAACAAATAGAAAACATGTAAAAAAAATGAAATCTTGGGCAACTAATAAGAACTTATAACTCTTTTTAGAGCTGCTAATTCAACATAGTATGTTCTGTTTCAAGAAAGCGCTTTTTATCTATTTAACAAAGCTTAATTTAGGCTTCGTTTGGGATAGCTTTCTTACTGCTTCTTAAAGCAGCTTTCTAGTATAAATTTTTAATTTTTAAACTAAAAAGTTGTTTTAAAAAGCAATAAAAAAACCATCTCAAACAAAACCTTAATAATAGATAACAATGGGAAATTATTTAGATATAAAATGTAAATACAAATATTTACTAGTGATCTACTGCCTGAGGACCCTATTTGAACTGAAATAGAAGTTCTCCTCGCCTGCAACAGTGGAATGCAACCTTCCTGCAGCCCAGCCATTGTTGAGCATTCGAGCAGGATCTCCTGTCACACGGGTACCATCAACAGAATTCTCATATTCTGGAAGTCCATTTTCCTTCCTCTCCTTTCTCCTCTTCCTGTCCTCGTCTCTCTCTTTTCTCAACCACTTCTCTACTGTTCTCTGCATTCAAATAATAATTTACAAACAAACTATGAGTTTTTTGCTATATTTTCTGTCAGAATTTTTGAGCTATGATTTGGTTCCTGAGAATCACAACTATAAATTAAAATGATTGTAGGTACAAAGGAGTAAATGCAAAAGTTCTACGCTATTAAAATTTCATTAAAAAAAAAAAAGAATTGAAGGATCTTGATCAAGGAAAAAAAATGGATGTTGCTAGCCAGGGATAGTTGAAGGTCTTGACTTGATCAATTAGACACTCATGTTCTCAAAATGAGACTTAAGCTTTGTTTGGGACGGCTTTTTTATTGCTTCTTTAAGTAATTTTTTAGTTCAAAATTTTTAATTTTTGCACTAAAAAGCTGCTTTAAGAAACAATAAGAATGTCGTCCCAAACGAAGCCTTAAAATAGCTTTTAGCTTTTCCAAACCTAGCATGTATCTTAGGTTTCGTTTGGGATGACTTCCTTAATTCTTCTTAAAATAACTTTATAGTAAAAAAAATTAATTTTTGTACTAAAAAGCTGCTTTACAAAGCAGTAAAAAGGCGTCCCAAACGAAGCCTTAGTTATTTTGAATAGGCATTTATCTTATTCTTCAAAATTTAGAGTAGGTTGATTGTTCTTACCAACCTTACAATTGTTAAAAATTGTAAAACTTCTATGCATTGCACATTGTTAAACATTGAAACAAGAATACTTACCATCAAAGAAAGGTTGCTCAATTCTTTTACTTTATCTAAAGGCAATGCTAATTGCAACTTCCCATGTGCAACATAAACCTGCCAATCAAAATAAATAGAAATTGAAACATTCTTTCTATATAAATACATAATTGAAGATTTACATGAACTTACAATATGCGATGGCCAATCCTCAAGACCATCAAATATATGAGTTGCATAAATAATTGTTGCACCCCTTCTTTCACATTCCTTCTTTAGATATATCAAAAGGTTTGACCTAACCACTACATCTAGGTCAACCGTTATCTCATCAAGAAGAAGAACCTAAAAATGCTTTGATAAACAAGAATTAATCATTTTATATTGACATTATATATATATATATATATATGTGTGTGTGTGTTGTGTGTGTGTGTTATGGGAACTTTGATTTGATATATGTTTGAATTCGCAAACCTTGAATGGTTTAAGAAGGCCCATACAAATTTGCACGCGCCTTCTCTGACCATCTGATGATCTATGCATTCTCCAAGAAAGATCAATATCTAAGACCTGACATGAAATTCACCAAGCAACAAATGAATCATTTTGGAAAGATATTTGAAGTAAGTTTTTTCCATTTCATATCAAGAGGAAAGAAACACAACTACATATATATAGAATAGAAAAAATTTTAGGTTAGGATGGATTTCAAAAGCATTGAATTTGCTTTGAGAGAGTGCAATTCAGGAAGAATCAATTAAAATCTGTATTGCATTCATGTCAAAGAAAATTCAATAGGTTTGAGGCCCAGATAAAAAAATTTAAGTAAGATATCATAAGTAATTTGTTTTCCTATGAATAAACACTGGGGAACAAAGCAAATTGTAAAGGGTAAACCTTGATTAGTTCATCTCTCCTTTGAGGATCAACACCAGAAACTCCATATATCATTTTCTCAGCTGAAATGTCCATTTGTATTGTAACTTCAAAACCTGCAAAAGCAACATCTCTCCTCCACTGGAAAGAAACAAATCACTCTTAGGTCAACACAAAATCCACGGATTTGTTGATACATTTCTTACCCATAAAAACGATTTTATAAACAATAGATATTCGATTCATAAACAAAATTCACCAATTGCAAAATAAAATTCCTGAATAAATTGAATTAAATGAAAAACCTGATATTAAAGCAGAAGATCATAAAAGCGCCAAAATCCTTACTTCTCCGCCCAGGTAGGAAAGCTCTCCGGAGGACGTAAGGGCAGTATCATGGAACGCCGATCTCCCCATAATACGCACCATATCTGGATCCACTATGTGCTTGCCTCCCAATATCTTCAGTATCGTTGTCTTTCCTGATCCAAACCCCCAAAAACATCAAATTCGATGCCGAAGCACATCGTAATCGAGATCTACAACTGAAAGATCTCAACTAAGGGTTGAATCTGGAGACTAACCGGCTCCATTAGATCCGACGAGCAGGCAGCGGTCACCAGCATGAAGCTGGAGGGAGAAGCCGTCTATTAGTGGCTTGGATCCAGGAGGCGGGTGACCATCAATCCCCGGATATGTGAACCGGAGGTTCCGGATCTCCACTATTGCCGTTTCCGCCGCCTTGTCGGCGGAGGAAGTGGCTGCGCCCGAGCCCCCGATCTCCTTCCCCATTAACCACTTTCTCGCTCTGCCACTGCGGAATTCTGGCTTTCACGGTGCTTTCACGACCGTTCCAATACAAATTTTTTTTTTTAGGGATATTCTTGCAAATCAGTCAGATATTTTTTTTTTTTTGGGAAAAAATCAGTCAGATATAGTATGAATTTAAATCACCTAAATTTTTTTTTTCCTAGTAAAAATTCTGGTATCTAAAATAATAGTTACTATGATTTTATATTTAAATATAAATTATTATTTTAGTATAAAAAATTTATTTTAAAATTTTGATTTAAGAAGTAGAAAAGTGATTCCAAATAATCTAAGCCTAAATATGATCAATATTAAAATAAATAAATAAATCAAAAAGAAATTTGATGTCCGCTTAATGGTGGGCTAACGTGGCAACAAACCTAACCACAACGGCCTGTTCTGCTCATTTATGGTAGTGGGCCAGGCTTGACATTCTTTGCCCAATTAATAATAGCTCTATGGGCTGATCAAATTATTAAAAATAAATATTCTATTAAATATGTGCACTTAGAAAAAGATCATACTAACATTTAAAGTTATCATTAATCTTTTTGCATATTATTGTCTTTGCATCTCTGTCAAATATTTACATATTTGTGTATCATAAAATCATACACTTATAAATAATTAAATATAGGCTATTGCTTACTAGATCATTTATGATAATTGAGAGTTTATAATTAAGATGGTATCATACACAACCAAAACAAGAAAAAAAAAATAGAGTTTAGGCTAATTGAAATAATTTCATTAGGGTATACCGTAGGTTTGTACCTTGGTGTATGCTTTTTGCTGATGATATTCTTCTTGTTGATAAGACTAGAGAGGGAGTTGAAGGTAAACTCGAATTATGGAGGTCAACTTTAGAGTCTAAAGGTTTTCGCTTGAGTAGATCTAAAACTGAATATATGGAGTGTAATTTTAGTAGTAATAGACCTAGTGAGGGGACTGTGATCACTTTGGTTTCAATGACCCGGTTAGGAAAGTTGAGGTATTAGATTTGACTTATGTTAAAAAAGGTAGAGGTAGACCTAAAAAGACTTGGTTAGAAAATATAAGAAATGATCTTTCTTTATTAGATTTAAATGAGAATTTGACTTTTAACCAGACATAATGGCAAAAAAGGATTTATGTAGCCGTCCCCACGTAGTGGGACAAATGCTTGATGTTGTTGTTGTTGTAGGGTATACCATAGGTTACAAATGACACATTTTGTTGTAATTGATAAAGGTATTACTACAATATAGTAAATATGAACTATGGATGATATCTTCCATCATAGAAATTAGAGGAGTCTTGAGGTATTAGAGTTGTATTCAAATGATTGTCGGTGATTTGTTCAAGTGTTCTTTTCATATGAATAAAAAACTTTAGTATTGATAACATGCATCATTCTTGTCAATGATGGAGAATACCAAGCCTACTATGAACAACGTGCATCAACCTTGTTAACCTTATTACTTTTTTTGGGGAGAATTAAGGGCAGAGCCCAATCTATTAAAATAGAAGAGATTACAAAATTGAATTAAAAAAACTTAGCCAGAAAAAATAGGCTAAGAAGATGAACCCAAAAAATAGTTACAATAAATGAGAAGAAAAAACAAAATGGACAGAAAAAAGATCTGTCTGGTTTGGGCTCAGAATAAAAGATATGATTATAGATTAAATCCAATCCTCCTTTGGTTGCCCGAAGATCGTCCAAAAGGAGAGTGCAGGCTTCATCATTGCCCACGACCCAAAAAACCTGCCAAAATGGGGTGTCGCTAGAATCGAATGGGTCTGAGTTTGATCTGCCAAAGTTCCCTCTTGAATACCGACCAACAAAAAGATCTCGCTAGCAACAGGAAGGCTAGCAAGAAAATGCCACCAATCATACCAGTATAGAGTTACCATCACGCGTGAAAGGCAACCAAAAATTCCCCAGAAAAAAGGAAAAAATAACCTCTTGCTACCAGCCAATGAAAAAACCTCTAGCCAATGATACGCAAAAAACAGGCGAATTCCAACCAGAAAAAATCAGTATTCCAAGCATCAACAGTCATATATCCAAGCAGAAAGAGTACCTCAGGTCAAGATGAATAACCTTCAATAGCACAGTTGTAACTTTTGTTTTAAAATACTACCCTTTTTCCATTTGTTAACTTCAGAATAACAACCCTGGCAACTTTTCGTTTTAAAGATGTAACACAAATAGCATTACCATTGAATTTCCTAGAATTGTGTTCATTCCAGATAAAATAAATAGCAGCATGAAAGATCAGAAGAGTTCCATTTCTGGTATCCTGATCATTGCTTAACCCATTAATAAAGTGAAGAGCTTGGGTAATGTTGGGTCTCAAGTAAAAGTTATGAAATTGGGGAATGAGCTTGGTAATGAGTTGAAAAGAGTAATCACACTCAAACAGGAGGTGAGTAGTGTTCTCCGGGTGACCATGACAAAGAGGACAAGAAGTATCCTCAATATTAATATTCCTATGTTTCAAAGCTTCAACTGTTTTAAGACCATCATTAATAGTAATCTAATAGAATGATTTTTGTGCCATACTAAGTGAACCAAATCAACATCAAAATCAGTAAAGAACTCATGTAAAAATCTTTGAAATTTGCATTTTCATTGTTATCCCAGGTAATGTGGTAAGGACTGCTATGGGATATAGGAATAGTATAAATAAGTTGTTTAAGACTTTTAGTAAGAGAGGTAGGGACAGACCAAGAGCCATCAGAAATCCAGCTTGCCAAATTACCGTCAGTTCCTGTAAGGAGATTAGAAACTTGCCCAGGAAACATAGAAGATATGCTATCATTGTGTAGCCAATGATCCCAATAACAATCAATGGGGCTATTTCGGCAAACTTGAAAGCAAAAGTTCTTTTAAAACATTGTAGCAGTATAACAGATATTTTTCCAATAAGCCGAGCTGAAAGAAGGGCAGGGTTTCCAAGGTGAGGAGTATCTAGTAATGAACCAACTAGATAAAATGGAGGCATTGTTGTAAAGTCTTCAAATTGTGCCACAGTTATAAGCAGATCTTAGAGCATTGAGAGAGGCTGTGAGAGCTCGTTCCTTTGATTTGCTCTCTGATTCTGATTTTTCTCCCAAGATCGTCCGGGACGATATTGAGATCGTCCAGGACAATCAGTGCATTGAAACATCTGATTTTTTTCTGGAATGGGATCGTCCAGACCGATTTTGGATCGTCCTGGGACGATCAGTGCATGGCAAAATCCAGAGAGCAAGAGTTTTTGGCAAATTAATTATTGTCCTGCATCGTCCTGGAAAATCGTCCTGGACTATTGAAAATTGGTCATATCGTCCTGAACGATGTGGTGATCGGCCAGGACGATCAGACTTATGTTATAAGCAAATCAGCTCGATTTGAGGAGAGAGAAAACATTTTTATAAATTAAAAAATATCTGAGGAGAGAGAAAGAGAAGGAAAGCGAAGGAAAAGTTCATTTTTGGAGGCCGCAGAGCGCTTTTTGTCCGACGCTGTTGGGAAAAGTGTTTATCTCGTGGTAAGGACTCCGAATCCTATTTCTGTTTTCAGAGATATTGAGTTTTGATCGTATTGTGCACTGTTTTGTGTTTTTGTGATCGAAAAATGGACCCGGTTTTGTATTGACACAACTTTTAATATGTTATAGATACAAATATTCTACACGATTTGATTATTTTCTGGAATGATTTCACCGGTTATTTTGAGTTCTACGCGATTTTGATCGAATAGAAAAATATCAGGATGTTTATTGATATTGATTCAGTAAAATAATAGTCTTATATTATTGTCGTGAACATTCTATTGTAATTTGGTGAATTGTGATTTTGTAGGATTTTTGTGTAAATTTAATAGACTGTCGTTACGCCGTCGAAATTTCGTACGATTTCCGATTTTTCTAAGATTGATGAATTGAATAGATATGCATATGAATATTGATATGATTGATCTACATTGTTCTTATATTGGCTATTGAATTGACTATTGAATACTGTAAGACAAGTGGAGCATGGTTGAACGTTGGTTGGAGATTGACTTGACCTGTACAGGATGGTGGGCCGATGGGCTTTCCTTTAAACTATTGATCATTGATATAACAATTGGGAGTTATAAGGAGTTTATTATGTCGACGGGCGGCCGACGGGCACAGAGTGACGACTCTTATTGAAACCAACGTATGGATATCTACAACAGCAACATGGATTCTACAACAGCAGAATAGCCAGTGATTGTACTTGTTCAGTATTATTAAATTGAAGTGCATATGTACAGTATTGACATATGGATTTACTGCTTTATTGATTTGATCGGATTTATGAATTTACTGTATCGTACGATTTCATCGATTTCATTTATTGATCGCTGAGCATTGATACTACTGAGCATAGATATTGATATGGATGGATATAGATATTGTATAGATTCATTGATACTATTGCTTCTTCACCATATTAACCTGCTGCATTTGATTCATTGCTAGTATAGATTGAGCTTTATTGTATTGTTTTTCTAATCGATTTCATTGACTGGATAGTATTAATTTGATCGATTGATCCGATACGATTGATTTGACTGATCGATTGATTTTCTTCTGTGTACGGACTCTTCTGAGAATTGACATATTGATTTATTGAGTTTGATTTATCGATTCTTCTATCGCTGCATCGACCATTGATTTCATTGACTATTGATTTCCGTATTGCATAGATCCATTGACCATGTGCAATAGACTGTTATGGATTTGATTGACTGACATGCATATTGATAGCAGCACCGTGCTTTGATTTCAGTTATAGGTATTAGGTGACCTGCTAGGCTTTGTAAAGCTCATTATATGTGGTTGATATTTTCAGGTCAGCGCAAGGGAGCAGGAGATTGAGGTTGATTAGGAATCTCCAGGTTTTTGTTCTTTTTGATTATAGTGATTCTTTTGTACTCAGGACAGGATAGATTTCAGTACATATTGTAGTTCCTGAGTATTGTATATGATCTTTTGAGATATGAATCGACCTGTACATTGATGTTTTAAATGTTATAGATTTTTGTTAGACTGTCTGATTGATGTTATAGATAGCTCTGGTAAATGGTTTTGATGAATTGATTAAAATTCTTTCCAAGTTAGATCTTGGGGCGTCACAGAGGCAATGCCCAATCCCCCTTTAGAGAGTGGTTTAGTAGTGGAGCTCCAAGACATAAGGTGCAGTCGCTTGGAATGAGTGTCTCCATGATATAAAAATTTGAAGCTAGCTTTGCTAATTTCTTTCAAAATAGTTTTAGGGATAATAGAGCCCCAAATCCAATACGCCGCCAAATTAGAAATGGTATACTTCAAGTACTGCATCCTACCTGCAAAAGATATTATTAATGACATGTCGACATTAGTAATGACAATTATTGATGATGGCTTGTATCGATGTTGGTATAAACAATGTGAACCAGTTTTATTGAGGATTGCATTGATGTTAGTGTTAATGGCCTGCATTCACTTGATTGATGATATTGATAGCATGAGTCAACATTACTAGAGATGACATACATCGATGTTAGTGTCAACAACATGCATGACAACCTTGTTGGTAATAACATGTATTGATGTTAGTGTCAATGATGCATCTGCCTTAGTCCTTATGGTGAGCATTGATGTTATTTGTCAGTCAAGCATTTATGACTAAACATCGATGGTTGGATGAGGTAATGGTTGGACGGAGCTATCTCCAACTTCAACTTAGAGTGTCCCTCTCAATTATAGAATAGAAGTCTATTTATAAATTTTGAGAATAAACTTTAGTTATTTTTACTAAAATTCTTGGTCAATTAATTAAATGACTCAAATTAATTCTTTTGATTATAGAAAATTTTGCAAGCATCTTAATCACATCAAAACTAAAGAATGATGGGCTCATTGTATTGCTTTTATCTAGAAGCTTGTTTTGATCTATCATGAAAGTGTTTGATTTAGGTTCATTTAGACTCAAATCAAGGGGCATTTAGGCTTCGTTTGGGACAACTTTCTTATCTTTTCTAAAGTAGCTTTCTAGTAAAAAAAAAATTAGTTAATTTTTAGTTCAAACTAAAAATTTTTATACTAAAAGCTACTTTAAAAAATAGTAAGAAAACTGTCTCAAATGAAACCTTAGTATCATTGTATTCGATTGATTAAAATGTTTATTTTAACTATAAAATTTGCTAAAATTGTAGTTGATGCTTTTGAGTTTAGTTACAAATGTTTTTTTATTCAAATGTTGTATCAAAGTTCGTACTGGATCAGATGAATTTTTCAATAATATATCATATGCGATTAACTAACTGAATTGGAAAAAAAAAAGGGATGGTGGTATATTTTTTAATACACCGCAACTATTTTCATTGAAACATTTTTAAAATATATTACGTTTTTAATATTATTAGAAAAGTTTCAAGATTAGGAAAAGTTTCCATCTACTAGGGGTGTCAATTCGGGTCGACGAGTCGGGTTCGGGTCGAACCCGAAACTGACCCGGCACTGTTCGGGTCAACCCGAACTCGACCCGTTTTTAAAAACGGGTCAGGTTTCTGGACCCGAACCCTACCGATTCGGGTCCGGGTCAACCCGACACGACACGAATGACCCGAAGTTGACCTAAAATTGTTAATTTTCGGGTCAAAATCGGGTCAATATTTGATTTTCGGGTCAAATTCGGGTAAAAAACGGGTCAATCTCGGATTTTCGGGTCAAATATGAATTTTTCGTGTCACTTTCGGGTCAATTTTCGGGTTACTGGGTCAACCCGAACTCGACCCAATTTTTAAAACGGGTTGATTTGTTCAACCCGAACCCGACCCGTTTCGGGTTCAGGTTGACCCGAACCCGGATTTTTCGGGTCTGGTTCTAGTCGTGTTTCAGGTCGTGTCAAAAATTGACATCCCTACCATCTACTTTGCTTTATTCAATATTTTTTGCTCACAAATTTTAATAATTTCTTATACTTGGTAAAAATGATTATTTACCACGTATAATTTCTTATACTCGGTGACATATTAATAAAATTCAAATCTAAATTAGTGTCATTTTTTAAAATTTATATTGAGATTAACACTATAAATAGTATCTAAATCCCAACAATGAATTCGTGCTGTTTGGTTGGATTTCAAATTAGTGTAAAGTATTCCAAACATTTGATAATTTAGATATTTTGTTGGATGAAAATGAGAAAAAGTAAATACAGTGTAAAATATTTAGTTCATTTATTAGATAAATCAAACTTGCCCAGTTTTGACGTGTGACCGCCGCCGCCACTGACCGGTCGTCACTGGCACGTAACGTACGCCACCAACATTGTTGGCCGCTGCCAGCACACCGCTGTTGACCACCATGGTCAGCCACAACTGTCACCACCACCAATGCAAACAAACCGTCGCCGGCCACCACCGCCAACCACTATCATAGCCCATCAACTCCACTGACTACTATCATTACTATATTTATTTTATTTCAAAAAAAAAATCCAAAACAATCAAAACTCTCTTTTTGATGAGAGAGCGAGTCTTATCCATTTTTTATTGGCAAGTGTGCTCCAATGGCATGGGAAAGTCGAGCCGACAGTGGGCTGCAGCGATATTAATTGATATGTCGGTGGATACTAACCGTCCAAATAACCTATCCATAGTCGATCGATCGGAGGCACAAATCTAACAATTAAATGCCAATAGTCAGCACCGTTGCTTAGACCAGCTAATTTCCTTGCAGGTGAAGATAAAGGGTTCGAACTGACAGATGAAGAAATTGCCAAGTTTGAGCAACGTAAACCTTAACCAGCAAGTAAGGTTGTTCCAATAGAGGATCAACATTCATACATAGGATGCTCTCTCTCTCTCTCTCTATCTCTCTCTCTCATTCTACAAAGTAAGTTTTTTGTTATATTAGTATGTAAGTACTCATGTAAATGCTCATTAAAGTTGTTCCAATAGAACATAAAAGGATGCTAGGATATAGATGAGGAGCAATTGCAAATAGAGGCTATACTAAGAGATAAGAGATAATTGAGAAGCATGAAAGGAAGGTACTAGGGGGTTTCATAAAAGTGATAAATGTTATGCTATATCAAATTTGAGATTTTGTTATGGGAACATAATAAGTCGCAAAATGTTCATTTAGAATTTGTGATTGAAAATATCATCTTTAAAATGGGCCATGTATATATATATGACTTGCCTCAAATATTTTTGTGATAGATCACAATTGATACAACTTTATGCAATTAGATGATAGTTGTAAATGTACTTGCATCATATTTGAAACAATGAATAATGGTTGCGTACTCATATAGCTGTCATTTAGCAACTAGAGGCGGTGGCTAATCTGCACATCAAAAGAATTTGCGATGGATAAACAGTCACATATTTGTCGCAAAATGGTCTTAAGAGCCTTTAGTTGTCTATCTTCATTCTACCATCTTGTAAATAATCAAACAATATACAAAACCAAATAATTAATAATGTATCTTCAAATAATTATCCTGATTGGACATGAATCTCGAGGCAAAATGAAGTTGGAAACTTCCTAAATTAAAATTGGGGCAATTTGAAAACTTATAGTAGAACTGAACTTCTAAAAAATATGAACCTAACAACATCAAATTCAACTCAATTCGAACCCAAATGGGTCCAATTAGAGAAATTTTGGGTCGGGTTCGGGTCGAGTTTTCGTGTCGTGTCAAATATTGACACCCCTAGGTCTAATCGAAGACACTAAGTGTGCTTTCAGAGTTCAAACCATAAATTGGATGACCAAACAACTTTCAAATGTGACATGATTTTAGTCAAATCAAGCGGCTTGATGAGATGAATCCAATGAGCCCAAGATCATCGATTTTTGACATCACTAAAGTATTCAAATATTCAATAAACAATCCACAATCAAAGGAATCAATATCAGCCGTCCATTAAAACTACTCCCAATTTACCCTTGATCTCCCTCATATTTACTAGCAATGTCACTCTCAGAAAACTATAAATAGACCCTCATTCCTCATGGAAGGAGAGAGGAAGGGGATGAGGAATGAGGCAGGAAGGGAGGCCCAAGCAAGGAAGAGAAGGAATAAGAGAAACTTGAGTTCTCTTGCCACTTGATTCCTCCCTGGACCATCGTCTGACTTATGCCTGACTGCCAACTGACGCCAGACTTCCTCTCAGCCACCGACTATTACTGGATTTCCTCCCGGAAGCCGATTGACACCGAACTTTTGCCCGACCACCTACTGACGTCGGGCTTCCGCTCGGCCACCATTTGAAGCTGTATTTTCACCTGACAATCAACTAATGATGGATTTCCGCCAGACAACTGAATACCACCACACTTCTTCCCGGCCACCAACTGAAGTTGGACTTCCACCCGACAACCAACTGAGGTTAGACTTTTGCCCAGCCACAAAGTGACGCTGGACTTCTGCCCAACCATAAATTGACATCGGACTTCCACCAGGCCACTAACTACGGTCTTTCCAATCTTTGTCGCTAGATTGCAGTCCTTTCAACCTCCATTGGCAGACAACGATCTTTCTAACAACTATTATATGTTGATTATAGTCCTTCCGACCTTCGTCATCAGAATATAGTTCTTTCAATCTCCATTGTTAGAATACTATATTTTTGACCTAAGTAACCTACCGACTACAGTCCTTCCAAGATAGATGGCCAAATAACGATCCTTTTTACCTTTGTCGCTAGACTATGGTCTTTTCGATCTCGGTTACTCATCAACTACAGTCCTTCCGACCTCTGTTGCCCGTCAACTATGGTCCTTCTAACCACCGTCATCAGAATATGGTCTTGTAACCTCCTTCACAAGCCGACTATGGTCCTACCAACCAAACGAACACATCAATTCTGATTCTTCTAATTTCCACCTTGTAATGCACTCTGTATGATGTATATTTGTTATATCATGCCAAGGTCTTCCCTCCAATGAAGGGCCTCATTTGTAATCAACTGCAAATACTAGTGGATTCATTCGAACTAGGCTAGGCTCCATGATTTTTCCCCTTTTCAGGGATTTCCATATAAAAAATCTTTGTATCTCTTTTAAACACTACACCCTCTCTTTTTATCTGATTGTATGATGGATCTTCATACAAAGATAAGATGTTAAATTTTATATTTCTCTACTGCCACGAATATTACAGGACGTACATAATAATTGATAATCTATATCTTAAATTTGCAGAAATTAAAATATATGATTGTACAAAATAGATGAACTAAAATTTCAAACTAATGGAGCATTTCATGTAACAATAACATAATAAGGTTTAAACATTGTTAATGTAGGTGTTACATATCTATTTATCTTACTTGAAGATATATTATGCTATGGTATTATGACTAACCAATCGATGATAAATCCATCTCAATTAGTGCCCATATCTTCAACAACAACAAAAAAAGCTTATCGAAATAAGGTTAGTATATGAAATTTAATATAAGAGGCAAGGAATTAAGATCACTAAAAACATTAATTGATTAAGCCATGTAAATGAAATTTAGTAGTAAAGGAAATATATTGAGCATTCAACCAATTATTCTTGGTCAGTGAACCTCTTCTTTATGATATAATATAGTTATTACACATAGGCACTTATATGGGTAATCTACTCTCTCCACAATTTAACAAAAACCAAATCGCATGGAGGCCTCTAGCTTGATGAGAGATTGTGAATAAGGAATGATTTATCATGAAGATTACTTACTTCCATAAGCATAATTTCTACTGATATCATAACCATCCATCCTCATAATGATGATCATAACATAAAAATCATTTAATAGTTTTAAAACTCATAACCTAACTTAAATGTGAATAATAATTTATTATCCTTTTTTTTGGAAAAAAAAAAGATAATGAGGATTAATCTAAGGCTTCATTTGAGGAAGATTTTTTCTTATTACTTCTTAAAACAAATTTTTAGTACAAAAATTAAAAATTTTATTATAAAAAGTTGCTTTAACAAGCAGTAAGAAAGTCATCCCAAGCGAAGCTTAAATTAACCAGGTTGATGTGTCAAAAAAATTTTGCATAGACATTCAAAGCATATGGATTGACATATCACCAAAAATTGCCTTGATCAGACACAAACCTCAAAGCATATTTGAATTAAAAACTTCAAAAATTAAACTCATAATCATATGAACTCCAATTTCAACAAACTTACAGTCAAACTAACCATCACAGTAAGACAAATCCAAAGACATCAAAATTAGTCCAATCTGAGCCATAATGGGCTCAAATCAAAAGCTTAAAGCATATTAATAAGCCTTAGAGAACATTAATTGGATGACCAATAATATCCAAATATAACATGCTTATAGTCAAATCGAGCGGCTTGACGAGACAAATTAATAAGCTCAAGTTCACTTAATTTGGACATTATTAAGGCAATTAAATGTTGAATGTATGATTGAGGGAGTTAATATGGGTAGTCTGCTAGAGGACTCCAAATTCATCCCATATCTTCTCCATATTTACACGATATGCCACTCTTAAAATCTATAAATAAATCTCCTCTTCTCATATGAAAAGGAGGCTTGAACCTTTTTGAGCTTGGACCTTTAGAAGCTTTGACATTGGGTTAGAGATCAAGTAAGCTACAAGGCTAGCTTCAATAATCGCAGAGTTCCACCTTGATACCATAGCCAGCGAACCCTCGTCGCCTGGCCACTGTTGCTGAACCTTCGCCCGATCATCATCGTCGGACCTCCGTTTACCCACCACCGCTAGGTCTACCTCTGACCATCGTCACCAGCTGATTATAGTCCCTCCAACCTCTTTTGTCCATTGACTACGATCCTTCTGACCCCCATAGCCATCGACAATGATCTCTTTGACTTGCCGAATTAACTTACGATGTTGCATTTCCCTTGACATTGTCAAAGTAATTTATTGTCAAAAATATTATATGTTATCTTGAAAAATTCTAATTTTATTCATCATCAATGTTAGTTTAGTACATAAGTTTTCATTCCCAATTTTTTCAATAAAATCTTACATAAAGTCATATTCATGATAATACTTTTTTTATAATATTAAAAATAAGGATTTAGAAACTACACTATTATATATATACCTTATCAGAGTTGGCTATCTCATACTTAGTGGCGAGGGGGGGGAGGCAAAATTAAAATAATTATGTTTGTCGTCATATTTGGAAGGTTAAAATATATTAAAATAGTTATGTTTGATGTCTCATTACGTAAAATAGTTCTTTTAGAATAAGCATTAGAAATATATAGGAGTTGTTATGCACAACTCTTGGGGAAGATTATATGGTGTGAGTATCATGGGCCAATATGAGTAAGGTGAAGTATACTGGATAAATGGAGTAAAATCATCTGCGTATAAACATGATCTTACATTTCTTGATTCTGAGGTAAAGGTGGGATGTGTACGATCATAGTGTTTCTAGGTTTCTACTTCTAACAGATATGTAATAAAATCTTCTTATAAGATATATTCTTTATGGGAAAAATTAAAATAGTTCTATTTGTCATCTTATTTGGAAGGTTAGAATATGTATTAAAATAGTTATGTTTGACATCTCATTACATAAAATAGTTCTGTTAAAATAAGCGTTATAAATATATAGGAGTTATCATGCACAACTCTGGGAGAAGATTATATGGTGTACGTATCATGGGCTGACATGAGTAAGATGAAGTAGACTAGATAAATAGAGTAAAACTATTTGCGCATAAACTTAATCTTACATTTCTTGATTATGAGGCAAAGGTGGGTTGTGTACGATCAAAGTGTTTCCATGCATCTGCTTCTGACGGATATGTAATAAAACCTTCTTGTGAGATATGTTTTTTATGTCATTTCATATGTACAGCAGATCTCATGAATGCATATAATCGTTGTAATCTAGGAATTATGGATAAGTAAAATAACATATTAGCTGGTACTTCCTTCGTCATTCTTTTCGTGATAGATTTTAGTTTAAATTTCGGTGTGTTACAATAACGGCATGCAATCTTTGATTGGTCATCTTTATATAATAACATATATCCACTGACATATCAATCTATCTTTGTGTATATCAGATTAAGCTTGAAAATTAACTTCTTAGTTCGATATAAATCTATAAAAATTATATTATATGCTAGATTGATTTCCTTAAGTAGTCCAATGAATTGATTAAAATATTCATGGGGGATATTACACTACAGGAAATTCACTTATTACCGGCGGAATTTTCCGGCGGGCTTGCCGGCGGTCAGTTTTCCGACGGCTTTCCGGCGGATTTCTCACGGCTTATTTCCCACAAAATTTTCCGACGGCTTTTCAAGTTTTTCGGCAGAATGTTAAAATTTTTTATTAAATTGATTAAAATTATAACTATTTAAATAATTTTTTAAAAAATGACTAATAATAATAATTTTTTCCTTAATTTAAGTATAAGAATTTAAATTAAAAATTATTATTTAAATTGTTATTTATTTTTTTTAGCTTTTTTAATTAATTTAGTTAGTTTATTTAATTTTATTTTAAAAATTTTATTTTCTGTTAAAAGATAGTTTAAATAAAAAAAATGACACTAATAACACATTTAATTCATTAATAATTTTATAGTATATTTTAATTATTTATTTATTTAAGAAATTTTTTTATTAATTTAATAACATATTTTATTT
>NW_021319480.1:96107-200428 GCF_001605985.2 Dendrobium catenatum
TTAACAGTGACACGAGCTCGAGTTCGAGCTCGACTGTCGAGCTCGACTCGAGCTCGAGCTCGTGTTCGAGCTCGCTATCTATCTAACGAGCCGAGCTCGATAAGGGCCAAAACTCGACTCGACTCGACTCGTTTACACCCCTAGACCACATCGAGAATCAAAATATGGTTCATACTCACCATGAGAAGTTTAATACTAATATTATGGCATGAAGCCTCAACTGTATATATAGATTAATAGTTACATCATCTAGGCTTAGGTGCACCTGATTTTTATATTTAAAACATGGGCAAAGAAACTTTCCATCTGAGATGATGCTGGGCAGTTGAGAAGTTGTCTGAATAAAAAAATTCACCCCTCTAATAAACTCTTCCATTAATGTCTTTCGTCATTACATCAATCGATTATACATCAAACTTCTTTGAGTTTTGATATACAAAATATAACTTACATATAATATGTATATATTAGATAATATCGTAATAATTTTTTGAAGAAAAATAGATGGCATACAAAGCGACTCTTAGAGTGATCGAGTGATCGAAAGGTCTCCATTTAGGGAAAATAAAAAGAGTCTTAAAGTGACCGAAAGGCTGTTGTTTTAAGTGACCAAACCATCCAAAGCGACTCTCTCTAATCTTATCTTCCACTAGAGCTACTCCAACCTTCTCACATATATGTTATTTTTATATCCTGTCTATAAGAATAAATCTACTAGTCATCCACTTGAGCATCCTCATATCTGTAACACTTAACATAAAATTATGCTTAGTTTGAGGGGGACTTTTCTATCACATAACAACGCCCATTGTATTCCTCTACTTCCACCATCCAACTTGAATTTTACAAGTAATTTCCTTATCTATTTTATTATAAATAGATCAAAGATATTAATTAAAATGTGTACTTTTATTACTGACTTCATCGCACAAAGTCACAATCCCTCAATTAGGTCTATCACAACTAAAAATACACTTCATATATTAAGTTTTAGATCTACTTATGCAAAACCTTTAGACTATATGGTTGAGAACACCCACAATCAAAACAATAGCACACGCCTAGGTTCATTCTCTTGCAAATATCTAGTGATTACATCCTAAATAAAAACAATTTAAAAGCATATATATCAAGATACATTCTCTTACAAATGTGTAGTGAGAACATTCATAACCCAAAATAATAGCATACACTAAGTTCCTTCTCTTGCAAATGTATAGTGAGAACATCCATAACAAATACAAAAAAAAAAAAGAATACAAATATAAGGAAGCAGCGACCTTCTCTTACCGGAGATGGTGAGCATAGGCAATTGATGATGGTGAATGGTGCATGTTCGGCAGCAAAAGTTGGCAAGGTCTCGCGTTTGCGGTAGCTCTCGGATGTGACCTAACCGAGGTAAGAAGAAAGAAATGAGAGGCAGCGAGTAGAGGCAATCGACAGCGAAGAACAGTGCAAGTCGGCAGTGAAAGTCGGAGAGGTTGTCGTGTTCACGACAGCTCTCAAACGCTCACAGATGCAACCTAACCGGGGGAAGAAGAAGGAAATGAGAAGAAAGATTGTGACTAGGTCAAAATAGAGCCCTTTCCATCAAATTTCATGGCAGCTTATATGTCGGTTACCTCACCGATGATTAATGCGTCGGTAAATAGTCGTCAAGTTAAGTAATCCGTCACAATGTTCGCCAATAATGCCGCCGGTAATAACTAACAAAAATTGCACTGGAAACATTTTAAATTCCCACGTCGGTGCATCAACCACGGATATTCCATATGAAATTCCGCCGTTAAAATACCAGTGAATTTTTTACCGGTTTGGGTGCCGCATTTTCAGGCGTACATCTATCCTCCGGAAAATACGATGGTAATGATTGATTTTTTTGTAGTGTACCGGAGCTAAGAGGAGCTATAAGATCAAAATTAAGAATACAAATAGCATGACCCTTAGAGCGTAGAAGACATAAACATCTGTCACGGGTGGTCTTCGTTTGGGGGTGAGAGGAGCGTAAGGGAAAACAAAAGTCATGCTCAAGGTCATGAGTCGAGAGAGATGAGCAATGGGGAAAGTGAACCATTGATGCTTTTCATGTGTCTAGAAAATGATGTTAATGGCTTCTCTGGATTACTAAATAACTTTAAAAGTAAGAATTACAAAAATTAGAGCAGATTTGCTCTGTTAAGCAACTAAAACAATTAGTTTTTCATCATTCCGTCCATAATGTAAAGTCTTCCTACATTTCTCTTTTAATATTTTACCCCATTAATCTTTCTCTCTCTACAACTGAAGCATTGCATGGTCCGGGTAGAAGGTGGATTGAAGACTTGAAATGGAAAAAGCCTGTAATAAAAAAAATGAAAGCTCACCCCTGTATGCCCTATGCACTTTTTTAATAATCTTTCTAGCTTTTTAACATACCACCATAAGAAATTCAAGTGTGGTTTCTCATCATATTCAAAAAATCATAACAACCTTATAAATTGCCTAAACAATTTTGATATCAACAAATAATTATTTCAGAACTTTGAATCTAAAGTGTTGGAAGCTGCATCCTTTTCTTTCAGAGTTTTTGATAACTTTTGATACGTCATCAAAAAATTATCTTGATCGGACACAAATCTCGATGCAAAATCAAGTTCGAAACTTCAAAAATTAATTCAAAAACCATCTCAACTCCGATTTCAGTAAACTTACATTCGAACTGAGCGTCTCGGAAATACAAACCCAACGACACCAAATTCAGCTCAATCCGAGCCCATATGTGTCCAAATCAAGGACCAGAAGCATTGTTGGAAGGCTCGAACCACAATTTGGATTACCAAACGGTTTTCAAACTTGATTAGCTTATAGTCGAATTGAGCGACTCGACGAGACGAATCAAACGAGCCTAAGATATCCAAATTCCAACATCATTAAGGCCTTCAAATGTCTGACGAACGATACATAATCAAGGGACTCAATAGCAGCCGTCCATCCATCCACTCCACATTTACCCCTGATCTCTTGCCTATTTACGGGCCATGCCACTTCAAAAAAATCTATAAATATACCCCTCATTCCTCTTGAAAAGAGACCCCAAGCAAGAAGAGAAGAAGAGAAGAGAAGGAAGAAGAGAAGGAAGAGAAGGAAGGAGCTCCTCCTCGACCACCGCCGGACCACCGCAGGAGCCTCGCCAGACCACCACTGGAGCCTCGCCGGACCACAGCCGGAGCCTCGTCGGATCACCACCTGAGACCCTCACCCTCATCGGAGACTCGCCAGAGCCTCGCCGGACCACCGTCAGAGCCTCGCCGGACCACCGCCAGAGCTTCGCCAGACCACCACCTGAGGCCCTCACCTTCGCCAGAGGCCCACACCTTCGTCAGAGGCCCTCACCTTCGCCAGAGGCCCCCTTCGCCAAAGGCCCTCACCTTCGCTAGAGGATATCACCTTCGCGAGATGCCCTCACCTTCGCGAGAGGCCCTCACCTTCGTCAGAGACCCTCACCTTCGTTAGAGACCCTCACCTTCGTCAGAGGCCCTCATCTTCGCTAGAGGCCCTCACCTTCATCAGAGGCCCTCACTTTCGCCAGAAGCCTTTCGCGATAGGCCCTCACCTTCGCCAGAGGCCTTTAGCGAGAGGCCCTCACCTTCGCTAGAGGCCCTCACCTTTGTTAGAGTCCCTCACCTTAGTTAGAGGCCCTCACCTTAGCTAGAGACCCTCACCTTTGCCAGAGGCCCTCATCTTCGCTAGAGGTCCTCACCTTCATCAGAGGCCCTCACCTTCGCCAGAGGCCTTTTGCGAGAGGCCCTTACCTTCGCCAGAGGCCCTCACCTTAGCTAGAGGCCCTCACCTTCGCTAGAGGCCCTCACCTTCCTCAGACCACCACTTGAGGCCATCACCTCCCCCGGACCACTGCCTGACGTCGTTGCTCTGCGGGACCACCACTTGAGGCCTTCACCTCCCTCGGACCACTACCAGACGTCGTTGCTCTGCCGGACCACCACTTCAGGCCATCACCTCTAACCAGACTATCATTTGAGGCCGTGTGCTCCACCAGAACATCACCTGAGGCCCAGACTTCCGCCAGACCACTACTTGAGGCCTTGAGCTCCACCAGGCCACCACCTGATGACCAGAGTTCTCCCAGAATACTGCCAACTACGGTCCTTCAGACCTTCATCACCTACTACGGTCCTTCCGACGTCTATCACTAGACAACGTTCTTTTAGACCCCAGTCTCCTACTGACTACGGTCCTTCAAACCTTCGTCGCCTACTACGGTCCTCCGGACCTCCATCACCAGACTACGGTCTTTCAGACCCCAGTCTCCTTCCGACTGCGGTCCTTCAGACCTTCGTCGCCTATTATGGTCCTTCTGACCTCCATCACCAGACAACGGTCTTTCTGGCCCCGATCTCCTGCCGACTATGGTCCTTTTGAACTCCGTCGCCTACTGTGGTCCTTCCAACCTCCATCAACAGACAACGGTCTTTCTGACCCCGGTCTCATGCCGACTACGCTCCTTCTGATCTTCGTCGCCTACTATGGTCCTTCCGACCTCCATCACTAGACAACGGTCTTTCCGACCTCCATCCTCGACTATGATCGTGCCGACAAAAACAAACACATTTATTGTAACTCCCTCCATGTAATGCACTCTATATGATATACATTTATGACATCAAGCTAAGGCTTTCTCCCAAGGAAGGGTCTCATTTGTAATCGACTACAAATACTAGTGGATTCATTCAGCCCTTTTCAGGGGTTTGCACGTAAAAACTCTGGTGTCTCTTATGAATGATACACTCTCTCACTTATCTGATTGTGTGCTGGATCTTCGTACAATGCTAAGACGTTAAATTATATATTTCTCTACCGCCATGAATACTCCAAGACGCAACAACTTTGCATCAATGTACAACTTGCTAGTGACGAATGCTTGAAAGTCATGCTTGCACTCATGGACCCTTTTTAAAAGAAATAAATATTGATACAAATTGGGTCGCCATATTGCCAATGTGAATACTTTTTTTTTCAGTATATAATATTCAACTAGTGCACTAATCACTTGTGATCATAAATCATAAGAGATAGTTTCAAATGATATAAGTAGAGATTAAAGTGTTTTTAAATTAGACTTCTTCTCTTCATAATTCATTTCTAAATAAATTTGTCAAATATTTTTTTTCCAAATAAAATGCACTTATCAAAAAATATCCTGAGCTTGCCCGTATAAAGCCCGTCCTGCCCTTATCCGCACCGTCAGTTGCGGTCCACGTGGCGGTATGGGAGCCACACGCAGTCCAACCATGAGTATCCACGTGTCTCTCGGAGGGAATCTCGTTGCCTCGGCTTCTTTAGTCTGACCTTGACTCCATTTCTGCCGTCGATTTTCCATCGGACGACAGAAGGCTAATGTCGTTCTCCTCGGTCAACTAACTACTCTAACCAAAGTTCCAAAAGAGTACTCTTAACTAATTTTTCCGCGAACATTCTAACTAACGTGCTCCGATGATCCTCACCGTTTAGATAAGAGATCATTGATGTCGGCAACTGCTCTCTTGATGATCGGATATGGGCTAAGGAAAGTGATACGCAAGAGACCAGAACGTAGATATCTTCAACAATATTTACCCTGGCGCTGCGGCGGCGGTTGATCTCTATCGTATTAGCACGTGTACGGTAGATACTATTCCTTATATCGTAAAAACAAAGAACAAAGATGGGTATTTGGTAATTTCGTCAAACGCAAGTGAATTTCCGATAAAACCCTTATGTTGCGCCTATTTAACCAAACACACCCATTCCTGAATCGCCATAAATCTTCTCGATATCGATTTCTGAAGGATCTCTTCTATTTTCGGATATTTTCCTCTAAAACCTCTCTCGCTCTCTCTTTTCCCCATTTCTTTCGCCGAGGGTTTCGTTCTTTGATTCGAGAAGATAAAGAATGGCGCCGGAAACTACCAGACGTGCTGCTGCCATTGCCGGATTCGCGAAGCCTAATGCGATCCAGCGAGGGGCTTTCGTGACTTTCCTTGCAGGAGACGGTGACTATGTTAAGGGTGTGGTGGGGCTTGCGAAGGGTCTGAGAAAGGTAAGATCGGCTTACCCACTGATAGTGGCGGTGCTGACCAATGTCCCGGCGAGCCACCGCCGGGAGCTGGAGTTGCAGGGCTGCCTCATTCGTGAGATCGAGCCTGTCTACCCGCCCGAGAACCAGACCAAGTTCGCCATGCCTTACTACGTCATTAACTACTCTAAACTTCGAATCTGGGATGTAAGGCTTCGTAAACTATTTATTGATTTCTTGTCAAAAACCGGCTACGATTGATTTCTGATTTTGATCTGGATATGGTCTCTGTTCACAGTTTGTGGAGTACAGGAAGATGGTTTATCTCGATGCGGACATCCAAGTGTACGACAATATCGACCATCTCTTCGATTTACCGGACGGCCACTTCTACGCGGTGCTGGATTGCTTCTGCGAGAAGACCTGGAGTCACTCGAAGCAGTACGAGATAGGCTATTGCCAGCAATGCCCCGATCGCCGGCCATGGCCTGTTGCTGAACTCGGACCTCCTCCGTCTCTGTATTTCAACGCCGGCATGTTCGTTTTTGAGCCCAGCATCTCCACTGGCAAATCTCTTCTTTCCACTCTTGAAATCACTACCCCAACCTTGTTCGCCGAACAGGTAAAATCAATAATCGAGACCAAAATCCCTAAACCCCCGATTGAACCTCTATCCACATTCTCTAATTCTATTCCCAACTTAAATCTTGTAGGATTTCCTGAACATGTACTTTAGGGATATCTATAAACCAATTCCACTGGATTATAATCTAGTAATGGCTATGTTATGGAGGCATCCTGGAAAGGTGGATCTAGAGAAGGTAAAGGTAGTTCACTACTGTGCTGCAGGTTCGAAGCCATGGAAGTTTACAGGAAAGGAGGAGAATATGGATCGGGAGGACATACGGATGCTTGTGAAGAAATGGTGGGATGTCTACAACGACAAGAGCCTCGATTTGCCCCGGCGGAAGCTGACTGGACCTAGGGAGGTTGGGTCGCCAGCAGCGTCCGGCGGCGTCAAGAAGCCGCTAATGTCCGCGCTGTCGAAGGCCGGGATTGGACGATTCGTGAAGGCTCCCTCGGCTGCATGAGCGGCACGCGCTGCGCACGTGCGCAGTGCTGGTGAGCGACTGATCGAGTGGCGGTTGGTATTTGAAGGGACCGCCCTTGATTCTTCCGAAGTCGCATTCGGTCTCTTTTTATTTTTATTTTTATAGCTGTTAATATAAAGTTAAAACATGTTTAAGGTGTTAAAAACTTGCTAAACAGTATATTGTTTTAGTACTCTGTGTTTTAACTGTATATACTAACAGTATATTGGCATAGTTTGTCCAATTTGTGTTTTAACAGTGTATGCTAGCAGTGTATTGGCATAATGGTATAGGTCAAGTTTGTGTGTTAACATTATATTGAAATAATTGTCAAGTTTATGTGTATTTTTGTTAAATATATGAAGAAAGTTGTGTATAAATAGTTTTTTATATACACACTTACACACCACACACTTACATACACATTTGTATATATCTTTTTTTGGTATTTAATAGGTGGTCGGCAGGTCATGATAAGTGAACTCATACATCCTATATCATAGCGATGCGAGCACACTAAAAAATTGTAAACACGTAACTTGACAAGGAATCTAAAGTGAAGTCGCCTCCAACAGGGAAAGTCAGTGTGATGTATATGGATCATTCATATCAGTCTTTTCAAGATGGTTCTTGATCATTCCCTTCATCGTGAACAGACCATGAAGCCTAATATTCTCGTCCCTTGGATATCATTGCTTGCCACATCGAAGTAATTGGGTCTCCATCAAATGATCATCAATGATCTCAGATTATTCGTCAACCATAACCCTCTTAGTTTGCTCATCATCAACATAATCTTCTACTACTATGCGCTTGTTCACACTTTGCATATGGGAAACCCGGGACATAGGAGTACAAAATGAGAGGTGCATTCATCCATCTAGCTAGGCAGTGTTACACATGTCCAAGGTAGTTTGTACCATGATCATTAATTTTTTGTACTTTTACTATTTTTGATGCGATGTATTATTTCATGAATCCATAAATCCTTATAAATAAAGGACAAAAAGAAGGATTTTCGACATTTTGTCAGTTTCTATATTGATGCTTGAGATACTAGACCATTTTCTACTCCCTCTTTTTTAATCAATTCTCACATAGGTTCTCCGGTCATACCCCTCGGATTATCCATAGATGTCCATAAATAAACTTGAATCCAATATGTATAAATATTAATCAATATAAATTTAAATTATTTTTAAACTCATTGAGAGAAATTATAGCATAAATGTTTCCCCTATAATTGTGCATGTTTTGACTTCAGAATTGATAGCGAGCTTGTGGAAGAGGGCAATATTTATCCTCAAACATCGCGATATTTGAAATGCATGGCTCGTTGATGGGAAAAAAAGTTTTAGGTGAAAAAATATATATAGATTATCCTAATGTATATAAATAAATTATTAAAATGTATGAAATAAATAATTTAAATAAGAGAAGAAAGCAACATGAATTAATTTTGTTTTGATAAATACCTTAAATATCTTTAAATTTTAAGAAATAATTTTTAAAAATTTAAAAATTTATCTAATCATTCTGATGCATAATTAATGAAGAGAAAACATTTGTAATATGTTTTCAATATTATATATTTTAATAATATGATATATTTTATTATTTTACAATACATTATAAATATTAATATATAACAAAATGAATAAGCATTTTTATATAGTAGAATGTTATATATGTGTTATAACATTCATGGCGGTAGATTGAATTTTGATCATCTTAGTTTTGAAAAAAAAAAAAAATCAGCTCAAGCATATACACATGCATTGAAAATTTATGAATGAGAAAGGCTACAGATCTTAACCCAATTGAAATGATTTTATTAGTATGAGTCATATATTACAAATGATGATTTTCTCAAAAACAGTCTTATTAGTAACGTCATATATTCGTGTTGCTGCGGACATCCAACATCTACTTTATCAGTGACGATGGACTTTGATCTTGGATGTTAGTAGTGGTCAACAACAAGTATCCGATCCTAATACATAAAGCTCTATATTCTCTTATTGAAATCCTTCTTGTGGCATTATCCTTGCCTCAAAAATGTGCAGAAGTTTGACACTTTTTAAAATTTTTTAAGTGGGACCATTCTAGTTATTCTTTCTAAAAATTCAATGATCCATTGAAACCCTTATAACTCCCCCTTGCTAATACATAGTTTTTAGATATTTTAGTGCCCTAATAATATCAAACATTGAGCCTTCTCAGACTTGTATATTTTATTATGAGAAAACTAAATTATCTTAGAAGATAAAAGTCTATTTATTGATTTTTTTTTTCTTTTTGGTTTAAGCTTGAATTGAGTTTAGCAAGTTTGGTTTAGCCTGAATTGAAAGCACACCAAAGCAACATAGGGCTAAGTGTTGCTTGGTTCAAGATAATAATGGGTGACTTTGGTTGATTTTGTGTCAAAATTGGATAAATAACCAAACAAATTATTTGGAAACCTTGGATAAATTAGGGTGAAATTGATTTTGTTTGGTATTGTGGTTTTTTTGAAAATTGTTGGTTATATATTTTAAATTATGTATCAAAAAAATTGTTTATATTTAAGGTTTGATAAGACATTAAAGATTTCCATCCAAAGTTAATTTTATTTAAAAGCACTAAAAAATAACTAAAAACTTTAAAAATTATTATAAAGACCAAATGAACACTATATGTTTTGTGATTATAATCAAAATGGTTGTCTATTTAAGTTAATTTTAATGATACAAAAAATATTTAAATTCAAGCATAAATGGGCCAAATCAAAGTTGGCCGATCAAATTGAACCCAAATCATCTTCTTACTGCTCTCACTATCCATTATTTATAGATATATAAGCACCAACAATTGTCCCCTCTCGACCTAACAACGGATCAACTATTCGTGTAATGGAACCCAAAAGTTGCAAACTTTATGCCCATGATCTTGGATCTTGTCAAAACGCTTCAAATTGAGTATCTTTCATTCATATATGAAATTTTCTAACTTCATGTGACTTTTACGAGCCTCTAATATATGAACAATATACAAAATTAAATTACTCTGAGGATGATAAACATTTCATTAAAAAAGACAACTAGCCATCACCATTTTCCAAAAAACCTAATTTTGATCCTTATAACTTCATATAATTATTATTACTCTTATAAGACTTTGATTCATGAACTTTTTAAAGGAATTAAGAGGTTATTTGTAATGCCGAAAAATAAATGTAGTGTAAAACAAAACTAGCATATTGAAAATATATTTTAGTTGTTCGATTTAGCACACTATCAATCCAAGATTTTATTTTTATTATTTTTATATAAAGTAAATGATGCATTGGAAAATAACAATATGTTTGGAATAATAATTTATCATAGGCGCCTAATGGTTGAGGGCAATGATGACTGGTGATAGTGGGCAGCGATGACAATAGTAGGAAGGTCGCAGTGGTGGTCGGGCTGAGGGGCGGTAGTAACTATTTTAATTAGTGTAACTATTTTATAATCTATGTCTTGCTTCACAGGAGAGAGGGGGTTAGATTTTGACATCCATGGTCATGACTCATTTTAAAATTTTAAAATTTTCATTAATACTTTATTGTTGTAACTCTTCTATAATTTATGTCTTAATCCAAGAGAGAGAATAGTAGTGTAACACCGTTCTAAATTATGCTATAATCCAAGAGAGAGAAGAGATCTTTAATTTGAAATTTTAATTTTCTTCAATAATTACTTTATTAGAGTAACTCTTCCGTAATTTAAGCTTGCTCCAAGAGAAAGAATTGTGGCCAAAATTTTGGATGCATTTAGCGCTCTATCTTGAATTTTAATTTGAAAGTGTCACCACCATTGATGGAGAAGAGAGAAAAGTTTAAATTCTATTGAGATTATTTTTGGAGTGTTCGATCAAACTTACATCATTGTTCTATATGAACTCTCCACTTCTTCAAAAAATACTTCTCTAGAAGAGTTGAATATTAGATGGTGCGTTAAGTTTGATACATGGATCAGTAAATGTTGTGATCACATGAACAAAACTATTTTAATCTAATTGAATTTCAACAAAGCGTTGGTCATTGTTCTCAACTAAGAAGTAACACATGAAACAATCTAGCCATTAACTTCTTAGAAAGCTTAGGATTTGATCTAAAATCTTTCTTTTTTTTTTTTTTCCGGAGAGTCGAGCTGAAATCCAATATGAAAATAAGATCAGAACCATATCAAATCAAAATTCATTTCAACCCAAAAGCAATTCAGATAAAATTCAAGTCAGAAGCGACCCAATCCGAATACAAACATGGTTACAATGCACTGAGGTCACGTTTGTTTAGGTGTTTTTTTTTTCCTTTTTCATTTTTTAAATGAAAAAATATTTTTTAGTAGTTATTTGAATGAGACACTTCTATAAAAAATATTTTTTAGAATTTTTTTTGGGATTTTTACATACATACCACTTTATAACATATATATTACATATTTAACACTAAAAACTTAAACATTACATCAATACCACCTAAATACTATTCTCATAACAAAAATACCACTCCGTTAGTCCCCATCCAATTTCGTTAGCAAAGCCCTAGCGCCCCGCCGAAATGTCTTCTCCCCGCGCGCGCTAGCTGTGGCGAGCAGCTCCGCTCCATTTTCGTTCGGAAAGCCTATCGCTACCCCGCCAAAAGCCCTAGCTCCGCTCCATTTTCGTTCGGAAAAGCTCTATCTCCGGTCATCTTCCTCAGGTTATCTTATACGCAGATTTTTTCACATCTTCCTCAGGTTATCTTATACGCAGATTTTTTCACGCTCTATCTCCGCTCCATTTTAGGTCAGAGTTTGGTTTTGCTTCAAAGATTTTCGTAACGAAATTGTGACAAATTGTGTTTAGTTGAAATTCGTAGATTTTTTCACATCTTCCTCAGGTTTAGTTCAGAGACGAATTGGTAGAATTTTTCACATCTTCCTCAGGTTTAGTTCAAAGCTGTTAAGTTTGGAGTGACCACACGTCACTTTTTGTAAATTTCTTTGTCTTTTGCTACGTAATGGCTGTCAATTTATTCCTAAATTTTTTATCTTTGTTGACAGATTGTTATAACATTTGAAATGAGTTCTACGAATTCATCTGGCACGAGGCGCACACGAGCTGAAGTTTATTGTTATTGTCGGCTCAATTGTGTCTTGTATACATGTCACCGTGGTCCCAATAGTGGAAGACAATTTTATAGGTGCATGAATAATCGAACTGATGATGACTGCAGATACTTTAGATGGATCGATGAAGTAGAAGATGCATATTATGGAACAGATGATGAACGCAAAGTCTTTGAGGCACAGGTTATTAAGAGGCTTGATTGGATCAGATATTTGATGAAAGTCTTCATTGTAATTTTTCTTGTTGATGTAGCCATCCGTTTGGCTTTGTAATGTTAGTTGCTAAGAAGTATCAACACGGGTTTTTATTGTCTTCACACCTATGATAACCCAGCAACAACTACCCCAGAATTAATCTAAGTTATTAGAAACAAAAACATAAAAAATAATTATGTGAATTTATTTTCTAGTTAATTAAACAATCTTAAGACATTAAAATTTTCAAATATATTTCATTTATAGTGCATCTAAAAGTACATATGTATCATAAACACTTACAATAAAAAAAGGGATTTTTACATACATACCACTTTATAACATATATATTACATATTTAACACTTAAAACTTAAATATTACATCAATACCACCTAAATACTATTCTCATAACAAAAATACCACTCCGTTAGTCCCCATCCATTTTCGTTATCAAAGCCCTAGCGCCGAAATGTCTTCTCCCCACTCCATTTTCGTTCGGATACCCGAAATGTGTTCTCCCCGCTAGCTGTGGCAAGCAGCTCCGCTCCATTTTCGGTCGGAAAGCCGAAATATCTTCTCCCGGCTAGCTGTGGCAAGCAGCGTTCGGAAAGCCTATCGCTACCCCGCCGAAAGCCCTAGCTCCGCTCCATTTTCGTTCGGAAAAGCTCTATCTCCGATCATCTTCCTCAGGTTATCTTATACGCAGAATTTTTCACACTTGACTCTTGCATTCGTAGAGGTTTAGGTCAGAGTTTGGTTTTGCTTCAAAGATTTTCGTAACGAAATTGTGACAGATTGTGTTTAGTTGAAATTCGTAATAGTTTTAACATCTTCCTCAGGTTTAGTTCAGAGACAAATTGGTAGAATTTTTCACATCTTCCTCAGGTTTAGTTCAAAGCAGCTTGTGTTTAAGTTTGGAGTGACCACACGTCACTTTTTGTAAATTTCTTTGTCTTTTGCTACGTAATGGCTGTCAATTTATTCCTAAATTTTTTATCTTTGTTGACAGATTGTTATAACATTTGAAATGAGTTCTACGAATTCATCTGGCACGAGGCGCACACGAGCTGAAGTTTATTGTTATTGTCGGCTCAATTGTGTCTTGTATACATGTCACCGTGGTCCCAATAGTGGAAGACAATTTTATAGGTGCATGAATAATCGAACTGATGATGACTGCAGATACTTTAGATGGATCGATGAAGTAGAAGATGCATATTATGGAACAGATGATGAACGCAAAGTCTTTGAGGCACAGGTTATTAAGAGGCTTGATTGGATCAGATATTTGATGAAAGTCTTCATTGCAATTTTTCTTGTGGATGTAGCCATCCGTTTGGCTTTGTAATGTTAGTTGCTAAGAAGTTTCAACACGGGTTTTTTGTTTTTTTTAGGTCGTCTATGTTAGTTGCTTGTGTTGATCAAGTGTATGTTGTTTGCTTATCCGAATTAATGAAAAAAAAAAATTCTTTTATGGTCTGATACCTGAGTTGTTGGAAAATGAGGAAAATTGCTTGTTCATGTCTTTAAACTCATGTGTTGTGCATATATGAAGTTTTTCTTATATATAGGTAAAATCTATATCTCTCTCTTCCAATGCAGTTGCATATATGCAGATAATACATATGAAGTTTACTGCATATCTCTCTCATATATATAAGAAAAACTTCCACATATGAAGTTTATATAATACATATCTCTCTCATATATATGAAGTTTATATATGCTGTGCATATCTCTCTCATATATATGCAGATAATACATATGAAGTTTGCTACATCTGCAGTTTTTTTCTGCATATCTGCAGTTTTTTTCATTTCAGGAAATTAGATCACCGGCTAAATTGCTTGCATAAGAGAGATATATAACGGATGGAAGAACTGCAGTGAAAATTGCTTGTTTATGTGAACTGCAGTGAAAATTAAACTCCTGCTTGCATATATGGACTATATCTGCATATATGAACTGCAGTGAAAATTGCTTGCATATATGAAAGCAAAAATAAATGTAACATAACAAAATAAGGAGCAATCTCTGATCTCCATTTTACTACATAACAAAATCAGGAGCAACAAAAAAAAGCAAAAATAAATGTAACAAACATGATATTCATTTTAGAAGCCATCTAAATATGAATAATTAAACTCCTGCTGCTCTACGTCATCCGCTACCCGCCTACTTGGCAACTTGTCCCGTCGTTTTCGTCCTACTTCCATGGTCATCGTCTCCTCGTTATTCATATTTTGCAAAGGATTCTTGCAAGTACTTCGATGATGTCCCCATAGACCACATCTTCCACATCTATGTGTTCTCTTGTCTTGCTCCAAGAAATTCAAAAGCCTTCTTTTCCTTGGTCTACCTCTTGGTCTGCATGTATTCGGTACACCTATTTGCTCACAATTTACTACAACTCGCCATTGCTCCTTCCCAGGTAATGCGGTAATCGCTCCATCATATGCTACTCTATATCTACAGAACATGTTACCTTCAAATTAGTAGCTGTAAGATACATGTAAGCAATGAACAATGACTGCTAATTCATACCTTGCGACATAGTAGAACTCATCAACATATGTGTGTCACAATGGGTGCTCTTTCATACCAATGAAGGCCACGGCATGAATGCAAGGCAAACCTATTAGCTGCCATACTCCACAAGTACAGTGCTTTCTTTCAATATCAACGATGTGTCTTGAGTGAAGTCCTTCCACCTCAGCCTTGAAATTGCTAGCTTGACGAACAACCAAATGATCTTTCCTTGTTGTTATATCTCTGATATATTCTTCAACATTTGGAACTAATTCTCTCTGCCAAGTCAAGCTAGTCATTTTTCGTTGAGCTCTTTGTTCCATAACCTTTCCCCGGACCAAATCAATAAGGTCAACTGCAGGTTTGGTTCTAGCATCAGCAATCCACGCGTTAAATGACTCAGCAAAATTATTTGTATTAGTAGCATGACCTGTCCCGATCATGAATTGACTTCTTGACCACTTGTAAGGTAAAGAAATGAGATATGAGTACAAAGTTGGGCTCAATTTCATGAAGTTCGGAAAGCTTCTCGTTCATATCTACATTAGTATAGGCATTTGCAGCTGCCCAAACCAGTCCTTGCATTTTTTGCCCATCCTTACATCGAAAATTTTTTTTGATATTCTTCCACAAATGTCGAATGCAAATTCTATGCTCAGCTTCAGGATATATTTCTTTGATTGCCTCTCCCAATCCCTTCTCCATGTCAGATATGAAACTAAGAGTGCTTAAATTAGAACCAATAGTCTCTACCATGTTCTTCAAGAACCATGACCATGAATGTTTGGACTCAGCCTCAACAACAGCAAATGCTATGGTGAATAAGCCATTATTTCCATCTACCGAGTTGGCGGATAAAAGGACACCCAAATACTTAGATTTAAGATGGCATGCATCTAAACTTATAAGTGGTTTGCACCCATATAAAAATCCATCCACATACACCTTGAAACTAACATAAAACCTTTGGAAAGAATTATCAGTAGCATTAAATGTATATGTTATGTATGAGACCGGGTTTCTATCAAGTAATTCTGCTGCCATTGTTGGAACCCATTTGTAGTTGTCATCAACTGAGCCAAAAATTGTGTCACGAGCTTGCTCTCTTGCCCTCCAAAGCTTCATATAAGGTAGTGATAAACCAAATTCCTTCTCTAAACCACTGTTTATTTCTTTTGGTGGAATATCTGGATACCTCTTCACCATCTCTTGAATCTGATTAGAAACCCATCTAGATGAAGCTAGCCGATTTCCAGCACGATTAATCCCAGGGCATGTGTGTTCTCCATCAACTCTCCTAACTTGAAAAGATTGAGTGTCTTCACATAGGGATGCCCGAATTCGTCATTGACAACCCTGAAAGGAACAAGTTGCAATAACTCGTTTCTTATCACTGGCCTTTATCCTCACCCCAAAGTTCTCTCTAATGGCAAATGATCGGAGTGCATTTTTGAAACTTGTAGCATCATTAAAAAATGTACCTACAGTGATATCTGTAACACTAGATTTTTTAAATCTCAAAGCACCATCGTTCTGAGAAATTGACCCATCTATTATTTGCTCAAAATTTTCAGTCCCCATAATCTGTGAGTTTGATTGATCTTCATCAACTTCGTACAATGAGATAACTATTTCGGCACGTGAATTTTCATTAATGTGTGAGTTTACCAAAAGGCTCGCGTCATCATCGTAATTCATTATTTTGTACTCCTTGGGTGATGTTCCATTAATGTGATAATGCATATTGTATTGATGTCAATTCAACCAAGGACATATTCTGGCAATCTCTGTTCTAATCTTGAAAATATTTATATGTCCTTTCTCAAGCTTCACAGTTCTTTGTTTTCCGCCAATATATCTCTTTCTAGACTGGTCCTTTGTGTCAACCCAAATTCCTCCAAATTTAAAAGCAATAAACAAATGCTTATTTTTATCTCCACATACATCATCTATTACTTCGTCACAATCCTGCATTACCGAATTATGCCAGGAGGTTGTCATTTTTCATTAGGTTCAAGCTGAAATAAATACAACATCACACCGTTAATTAGTGCCAAAAATCTAACAAAAATGTTTCATTTTTTAAAAGTTTCGGTAAAAGCCTCAAGATAAGAAAATGTTTCATAAACTCAAATACATAGGAAAATGTTTCAGATATTAAAGCTGACAAAAAAAATTTTCCTGGACTCCTTTTTAAAAGTTTTGGTAAAAGCCTCAACATAAGAAAATGTTTGGGGTCACTTTTTCTTTCCAGGCATCAGTAAACAGAGAAGTTTCGGTAAAAGGAAAATGTTTGGAGTCACTTTTTCTTTCCAGGCATCAGAAAACAGAGAAGTTTCGGTAAAAGCGTGGAGGAAGAGCTTCGGAGGAAGAGCAGACAAGCTACAAAGGCGAGGCAAGAATAAAAACCTAGAGAAAATTCACCTGGTGAATACGAATGGCAGAACTCGCATGGACGAGCAGCTTCGGTGGAAGAGCAAATACAAAGGAAGAGAATACGGAGGGATTTGCTACCGCGAAAACTCAAGGCGGGAATATGGAAGTAACGGAGTCATACTTGCTGTTAACAGAGTGGTATTTCTGAGGTAAAATTTGTTTTTAAGTGGTATTGATGTAATATTTAAGTTTTAAGTGTTAAATATGTAATATATATGTTATAAAGTGGTATGTATGTAAAAATCCCATTTTTTTTTTACTAATTTGAGATCAGATAAAATTCAAGTCAGAAGCGACCCAATCCGAATACAAACATTGTTACGATGCACAGAGGCCACGTTTGTTTAGGTGTTTTTTTTTCCTTTTTCATGTTTTAAATGAAAAAAATATTTTTTAGTAGTTATTTGAATGAGACACTCCTATAAAAATACTTTTTAGAATTTTTTTTTTTTACTAATTTGAGAAGCTTTTGATATTTAGTTCTTGCTTAATCATTATTTCTACCAGAAACCTGAATCGATGGAGCATAGTCGTGCGGTGTTTTATTTTCGATCTTTAATCCGCTACGATATAGAGATGCATTGAAAGGAGATCCGAAGCGGGAGGAGAAAGAGACCCGTGGCGGGAGGAGAGAGAGGTGTTGCAGCGAAAGCTTCTTCTATTTGTCGGGTAATCACTCCCAATACCCTCAAATCCTTAGTTGCCTGCATCTCTGTGTTTCAATGCAGCAATTTATATAAAGTTTAGCCCGACTCTGATTTGATTATAGTTTCCATAAAGCGGGGTGATCCTGGAGAAGCAAATGACGGGGTGGAGCGTGGATAGACTCATCTGACGCTGGTTCTGAACTGTGTGTTTTCCCAGTTCAGGAACTCTTCCAACGTTCTTGTTTGCTTGTTTTATTACCTTTGGATTCGATGATTTGGGGGGAGACTGTTCATTCTCTTTCGCTTAAAAATTTTCTTGTCATCGGAGCAATTAAACTGATAATGCCGGTTATTGCATTCCAGCGCATAATCTCGTCAAAACATTCGGTGAGAGATTCACCTTCTTGGTTTGCACGTAGCTGGAAATCCCTCACTCGAGCTTTGTCTATTTCATTGTCTGCACACTAGAGAAGGCTGACACATTTCTCTTGCGCTTATTGAAATTGTTTGTACTCGTCGAACACGTTAGAAAGAGCTGCTTTACAATTCTTGCAATCTTCGTTGTGTGCCAGAAGAATTCCTATGAACTAGAAGAGTATTTGGGAATTAAGATTGTCTGAACAGACTCAACTTTAGAATTACCCAATAAAAATGCGCTTCAAGTCGAAGTCCCTGAAAAGTTGGAGGGTCGTTAACTGGATATGCGGTGATGGATAATAAATTCGAGCTCCAATAGTAGTTCCAGGGATGGATAATAAGGTTGAGCTTCAATAGTAGTTCCAGTGGTAACGCATAGGCAAGGGTTGTTAGGGCAAATACCTAATTTTTATCTGGAGGAAGCTATTAGGAGCAGATATGATGAACGTGCAAAGTAATCATAAAGACATCAATGTTTACATGGCTTGCCTAAAATAAGCTATGTGCACAAAAGATGAGAGAAGATTTGATCTATCATAGAGAATTTGCATATGTGCACATAATAATAAGAGCTAAAGAAAATGATTTTCCTAAAACCCAAATACACCTAAACTCACCACAAAAAAGAAGCCTTGATCTCTTAAGAAAAATAGGAGTGAAAATAACTCAAGAGAGATAGTCAACTAAAATGATTAAACCAATACGAGGAATTACATTCTTCAAAAACTCAAGAAGATATTACCTCACATATCTATGGAATTTTGAAAATTTTAACTCAACCATGCTTTCAATTTCTTGGGATGATACTCCACGATCATATAAAGTACTTCTTCATCTCTTTCTTCCCTTCTCTAATTTTTCTCCAATTAAATTCTCTAACAACCACTCTTTTTTTAGCTTTTTTTGGCTGTTGTCTATTAACAGCCCGAACGAAATCAAATGCCTCATGCACGACGTTGCAAATTCCTCCACACAAAAGCATTTATTGGCTTCCTTAGCTCGCCTCAATTTACACCCATATGTATGATCAAATTCTCTCTTATTTCTCTTGATATTTTTACAATCACATGTATAGTTTGTACAGTCAAAATCTTTCATTTGTGGGCTACACCTATTGTCATTTTTCTAGATGGTTCCCCATCACATGTTGCTGGAAAAAGCATTGTACGTCCTTCTATATTGATGTGGAATATTATAGCTAATAGTTCTCCTTAGGAATATCTTATCTAGTTTGTTAGTACTAGTTTCTAGAATGCTCTTTTAGATTTATAAATAGCAGGTATTGTAGGAGGATGGCTTATTGAATGAGATATTATACCCTTTGAAGCCTTAGAGCTTGTGTTCTTCTTCTTCTTCCCTGGATTGGGATAAAAAAAAATCCTTCTTGCAGGTCGAATCTTCCGACAATCCACTATATCAGTTGGTATCAGAGCCTGGAGCTTGTGAAGATCGATGGACCGCGGAAGAAGGTAGGCTGTCGACGACGATCGAAGCCGCAGAATAAGATTGGCGGTCGACGATGATTGACGCCAAGGAAGGTTGGCTGTCGACGATGCTCGAAGCCGGATCGCATTCTATCAAGCTCAAGCGAAGGAATCGCTCGATCGGGTAGACAGAAACCTTGATCGGATTAAAGAAAACCTTCGGGCAATAAGGAAGATGCGAATGTCATCGGCAACCATATCGAGGCATTCTTCTTCTTCACTCCTCTCATCCTCTTCACGCCAACGCCATCGATCCCGCCATATACCCGCCGTCGTTAATGATTACCCTCCGTTTGAACTGCCGCTCCGGTGGCACGAACCCCCTCCGCTCAAGCACGCCAAATGCCGTTCAGATCTGCTGGCACGCCCATTGTCTAGCATCGGAGCTTATTCCGATTTCGCTTCCGATTCCTTCCTCCATCTAGAGCATGTCTAGCAGGTCTTTGATTCACAAAGCAGAATCAGACATAATTTGGCTATTGCGACTCATAAAAATGGACAGGACGATCGGGATCTAGAAGCCGAAGAAGCAACTGCCCCTGTTGAGCTCTCGCCTCCGCTGCCATTATGCTCTTGTGATCTAGCTCTTAGCGTCGAGCCCGATCTCTCACGCCTCGATTCCAGTCTTGCCACCACTTCATCTCGCGAGCAGGGTCTTACCTATGATGCTGGTGCTCAGAACATGGAGAATGATTTCATTCCTTTTCAGGAAGAAACTATTATTGAGCAAACTGCAGCAAGACCAGAAGTGGATGTAGTCAATGATGGGAAACTTGTGATCCTTCAGAATCTGTGGAAGGTTCAACTATTGAAGATGAAGATCCGGTAGAGGAAGTGATTATTGAAGTTCCAAATAATTCTCAGGCTGTAGTAACTGTTCCGGGTCTTTCAAATGGACAAGAACACAAGAGCACTACACATATATCAGTTCCTACATCATTTGGCAGCAGCTTTGCTGAAAAAGACTCCAATGCAAACATCCAGCACTCCGACACATTCGTTCCTGAGGCTGAAACGTCTTCAGACATTCACCGGCGGCCCACTACTGCGGCAGGAAGCTCCACCGCTGCCAGCTCGGATCATTCCGAGAACTCGAAGGCCCTGGATCTCCACCTTCGCTGGCCGGCGGCCAGAAGCAGGCAGTCGAGTCTGCTGATCACGAGCCTGGATTGCTCAGCTGAAAGGAATGAGCTTAAATCCACGCCGGAGATTGGGATTCCGGTATCTTCAGTTGGCTCAAAGAGTCCAACCAATCCGCATGGGTATGGAAAAGACAACTCTCTTGCAGTATGTCTACAAAGATGAAATGACAGAGGAATTTGATCTCAAACCGTGGGTTTGTGTATTCAACAACTGTGATGTGGACAAAATCATTGAAGATATGTTGAAATCTCTTAAAATGAGTAGACCTCCTTTGAATACACTTTATGCATTTCATAAGAATCTTAAATCTGAGATAATATCAAAGGGGTTCTTACTTGTGCTGGATGACTTGTGGGATGAAGAGGAGGAACGGAACAAAACTAAAGGAGAGAATGTGCTCGCCTCCCTATCTTATGGAATTTGGAGAAATGATCATTCTTTTGCCGTTGATTTCAGGAGGGATTGGTTGTATGCCAAGAACTTATATCCACCACCCAATTGGCAAATTGAAATGCTAGTTCAATTCAAGGATTCCAAAGTTCAACCTCCTCACTTGGATTGGGGAAATCCTCTTCATGTTGTAATTTTAAAGTCTGCATTTAAAGTATTCGACCCGGGGATCTGGTTGGGATGTTCACATCTACCTCCCTCCTAAATCACGAGCCTCGAACAGAGTCGAGCTCTTTTGACGCAAGGGGAGAATGATGTGGAATATTATAGCTAATAGTTCTCCTTAGGAATATCTTATCTAGTTTGTTAGTACTAGTTTCTAGAATGCTCTTTAGCTTTATAAATAGCAGGTATTATAGGGGGATGGCTCATTGAATGATATATTATACCCTTTGAAGCCTTAGAGCTTGTGTTCTTCTTCTTCCCTGGATTGGGATAAAAAAATCCTTCTTGCAGGTCGAATCTTCCGACGATCCACTACATCATATATCCATCTCTTTCAAAGCTTATGTATTTTGTGCATTTTCCTATCAATTTATTGTCTATTCATTGTCTTACTAAGACTTATAATTACTCAATAAATTTTTATTCAATTCATTGTCTTTTAAGATCCTAGCTCGAGAAAGATGAATGGTGGATCTTTTACATCTAGCAAAATCTGTTAATTAACCATTAATGCTCTTTCCGCCTCTTCCACCGCACTCTTTTTATTGGCATTGTCAATTTGGTCTTCCTCCTCATGATTGATTTTGGGATTATGTTCTATCTCTTTATTGCTGTCCCAATTTTAATGTTTTGCTTATGAATTGGTAGGCACCATTGTGCCTTATTTCCTTCTTCCCCTAATAGTAATTGACATTGTCATTTTGATCTTGTTCATTTTGACATTTAGAGCCCTAGTCTAGTTCTTACTTATGATTTAAATATTATCCTATATTCATTAATGATTATTCTAGGGTTTCTTTGAGCTACTTATATATTGGTCAAAAGTCCTACACATATTTAAAACCTTTAATAAATAAATAAAAGTTCAGTTCTCTACATTTATCAAAATTTACTCACTAACAAAGCTTTGAAATCTAAATCTTAATTTCAAATATTTGTTTCTAGCACTGTTACTATTCATCAAACCTTGTGCTCCTATAGATCTTAACAAAGTAATGTGGTTGAGTGCACAAATAACCATTTTCTTGATGTTGCTTGAATTTTAATTTTTTATATGAATTTTCATCAATAATTTTGGAGGGATTTCTTCTTGACTACTTGCTATCTTATCAATAGAGTTCCATTGTCTCTCCTTGATAACTTTTCACTTATATCTTTTCGATATCCTGACCACTTTACAAGATTCTATTAAGCAACAAATTACTGATAAATTCTCTGATTTCTACTTAATCATTGGCATATAAAAATATAAAAGACAACATATTGCTCATTTTATTCACTTTTATATCACATTTGATCTTCTGTCCTCTTTTTTTGTTAAGTCCATGTTACATTTATTCCCAAGATATGCTAGGAAGCATTGTAAAATCCTCTTTGAAAAGAGTCAGTAGGTGTTTTTTAGGAGGTCATTTATATAGAACAACCATCTTGGTATCTTGCAAAGGGAGAGAATTACATATATTTACTCAAGAAGGCTATCATACCCTTAAACATAGTCTAGGGGCCTAATTTAATTATTTGACCAGCTTTGTTAGGTTATTGTTTAAATTGGCCTTCATGGTAGCACCATAGATCATTATATCTTTGCAAGATGTACTATCTCAAACTCTATCATCCTTGATGTTTATCTGGCCATTGCAGTTGTTATAATAATATATTTGAGGGAAATTGCAACCTCCAAAATTGTTTGATCACTAAACGTTTTAGATGACTCAAGTATTTTCTTGGAGTTGAATTTGCTTATGGAAAAAAGTGGGTATCACTTTCTTAAAGGAAGTATGTTGCCATTCTTATTGAAGAAATTGTCTTCTTGGTTGTAAGATGTTTGATACCCCTATGAAGATTCAAACCTCGTTTGATACCCAAGGAGCTATAGGCTGATTTGTCACAGTATTGAAGGTTGATTTGTTTGATTGGTATCAGCCCTAATATATCTTTTGGTTGCATGCAAAATCCAAAATTGAAGCATTGAGAAGTTGTTTTGTGAATTCTTAGTTATATTGAAAGGGCTCCTAGAAATATCTTACTATATGCTAAGATTAGGCTCTCCATATTGAAGCATTTTATTGTGTCGATTATATTGGGTCTTTTGAAAAAAGATGAGAAGTTTACTTGAGGATACATGAGATATGAGGTCAACATTTAAAAATAAACTTGGTTGATATGTAAGTTCCAAGGTCAACATTGTACATTTTACTTTAGGTTTTATGCAAACTGCAAATGAATAACAAAAGAGAAGACTCCGGACTGAAAGGATACCAAGACATTAGAGTTCTTAATCCACCCAATAGCATAGCCTGACTAGAATTTGTTTGAAATCCACTCAATTAGGCTTGATTTAAACCTCTCTCTTGATTCCCATTCAAGGTTTCTGCTGATCCATTATCTAGAGATGTATATAAATTGCTAGATAAACTTAGTGAAAACACCCTCATTGCATTAAAAGTAGTGCTCAATGTACACATGAAGGCTTAATAGGTATTGACCTGATGGTTTACCTGGTTGAACTTCTCATTGCAAGCACGATGACCATGGAGGGAATCTACGTGCTTAACTATGAAATAATTGAAGCCAAATGTATTATAGCAAATCAATCTCTTCATCATTCAACCCTATATGGTATGGTTTTAATGAATCAACTAGTTTATCATTATCACTTATGGCCATGGATCATGCATTATTTCATGCAAGGTTTGCTCATTCATGATGTTTCATGCATGTTTATTCATGAAAAGTTCTGCATTCAATGAGGTGCACATTTGGCAAATGCCTTCGAATCTATTAATACCCTTGTGATAAAACTTTTTGTCCTCATAGCGTGAGCGACTACCTTTTTATAAGAGTATTGTCGTTTAGATTCAACGACCATTGTAGTATAATCAACTCAATAATAGAACCAACAATATCATTCTTTCTTATAAATTATTTATCATTTGTAGTCATTTATGTAGCATATACATCGACAACAAAAGGATAACTATGAAGTATCATATTAAGGACATGCTACAAATTAATGGGGTAAGAACTTCCACCTTAGTGTAGACACAAAGAGTTGATGTAGTGAATGTTGGTTCCTTCTCAAGCTACTTTTGTCTTATCAGCTTCCCACTTTTGCTTTAGCAAAATGTATGATAAATGTGCCTTTTGATCTCTCTCCCTCTTGTTCTCTGACATACCCAATAGAAGAGGAGCATTCTATTCCTTAAGACTTCCTTTATTTATATTGACGTTGAAAGTAGAACTAGCGATTATAGTCGAGATAAATGACATCCATTTGGTTCACTTGGCTAGCAAGGTGAGTCATTCTTTGATTGCTTCCTATGTGGTGCACGCATAAATGCCTTTTATCTCCCGATCATGCAAGTGATAACTCACTATGGATTCCTTTATCCTACTAATATTATTTTGGTCATAATAGATGGACCATGCACTATTTGACAATAAAATTGCTATTTGAATGTATTGTCTAACACAATTATTAGGTTGAGCCGTGCATTCAACTCAGCCACTTGAGTTTGTATTGGGGTTGTGTTTAACTCTGATTTGTATTAAATAGATAAGGAGAATTCAAACATTAATCTTAATGTTTTTGATTGAACAGTTAGGATGAACTTGTAACTATTTTAAATGCATCTCAGTTGCACCCATCTTTTTTTATTCTTTTATAATAAGTCCAAAAATACTCTTTAGCTTTAACTAATCACTACATTGTTTATCTCGACATTCATGTGGGGAATTGGAGGTGGCTTTATTTTGATTCTTTTGAAAGTGTTTTGAACTTGAACCTCCTAACTATAGTGGCTCCCATGAAGTCAATGTGAGCATCCTCTTGGGATCATGAAAGTAATGGTTTGGAGTAGTCTAATTGTGTCAGTAGTTGAGGAGTATGCCTAATTTTTAGAGCAATTGTGACTTAGTGTAACTGTATTTTGATAATTTTGTAATCTTACATGCATGCCCAATGGGATGGTACATTACTAGAGCAACAAGCATTTACTTGAATTTATCGACATTGCACCCCCTAAGTATTAGGATGAATATTTCTTCTTTCTGAAGAACGCGAGACCTTCCTTACGAGTGTAGAAAGCCTTCTACGGTAGTCAATTCCCCTGTGTATGAACATAATGACATGGTGGTTTGTTATAGGTATCGGTATACCGACTCTTACGAAACCCCTTGTTCTGCACCCATTGTTGTGCAATAGAAGAAAGATTGTAAAAAATGGTTCATTCTTTGGATGATTGAAGATCTAATGCCTAGCTCATGATGGAAGAGAAAAGGGAAGCCCCTACCATATTGGATTACACAAATGTGAGGAAGGGGGGTTTATAAGGTTTTATCATTTAGCTAAAATGTGAGGATGATTTCTTTTTTCCTCAAAAGAAGATCAGATAAAGTAGTGTTACATAACCACGCTTTGTCTAAGAGGCTAGACTCTTTAGTAGGAAGCAATTGCAGGAGATTATTGAATGCTTAATTGATCTAACCTTCCAAGTTAAGATGATCAAAGATGCTTCATGGAGAACCTTCAATCTAAGCATGATGGCCTGATAGAGAATTAGCTTTATTAGTTCTTCTAGGACTCAAGTACCCCACATTTGCTCATTCCAATGAAGGGGAGAGAGCATGGCAAGTGATATTATTGTATGATTGCCTTCTCTGTTTGCTTATCATGGTCTTGATCAATGCTTTGTGCTTTTGATTTTACTGATATCATCACTTGGTGCTTCCGAGGTGATTGAAATCTCGAGTTTATGAAGTTTAAAAATACTTGGCGGGAGACCAAAGAAATGCTAAAAGGATTATATGAAGAAATCTTGTAGGCAGTTTTTACTAGTTGAAAAAATGATTTAAAGGACTTTTTGCCTTGTAGATCGAGATTGATAAACATCATGGTGAACTTGAGGGAGTTTAGTCTTAAGCTGCATAGATATAATAAAAACTTAAGAATGGTTTTGAAAGGTTGGTGTGTGTAAGAGGAGGCACTTTGGTGTAGATAGTGATTCCCATTAAAGAACTTGTATGGTATGCTTTCAAAGTTGGAGCTCAAATTATTTGAGGTGGAATCGATAAGAGATACAAGTCTTCTTGCTTGTGATTTACGTAGTATGAAAATGAGTTAAGCTATGAGGATGAATTAACTCATGTGATTTTGTTGAAAGAGGAGATGGATGAAGTGGTAGTTTGAGAATAGAAGGATGCATTTATTATTGGGTCTTATAAAAGCATATGACTTGCTTAACTAAGGGAGGGGCTCAACAATTATGATATTAGTAATTAACTTAAGCTTTACTATAATATTTGTTATGTAAGTGAGCTTGGGTGATGTTCTAGTCTAGGGGATTTTGACTTAGGAAAATGGCTCGACTATCTCATCTTCATACTAGGATTAAAACCTGAGGTTTATTGATTGTGTTTGGGCTAATGCCTCAATGACCTCTGCATTTTGAAGGACTTCTTACAAAATGTTATGAATTTTATCTATACTAACACAACCATTAAAATTATATAGAGAGCACACAAATGTAAAGAAATCTTTATTATATTGTATTCATTAATACATGAAACTATTACAAGGTGTTATAAATATTATAAAACAAATTAGCCAAGGATAGAAATTTCTAAGATTTTCAATGTGAAGGTACATGGCAATATCTGTCTCTAAGTTCTGAAGTTAAGACGTGCCTGATCTGATGCTGCTGGAATTATGTAAGATTCTTCTCAAAGAGGAGAGAACTTATTCTTATGGGGACTTGTTGCTTTGATGCTATAAACATTTTTTAGTTGTTGAATGCAAAATAATATATTTCCATTTAAATTGTACTCATGGACCCCTTATTGCTGATAAGGTATAACTCATAAGGTTGTTTTGTCTCAAATTTTAGGGAGAAGGTCTAGGTTGCCATGCATGTAGAGGTGAAATTGAACATATTACTTACATACTTCGAATCTTGTTATCAACAAAAATGTTACTAGCCCTTCCAAACATTGGTTGAATGGAGTCTCATATTATTATTTGAAATGCTTTCCAATAAGTTGAAAGCACATGACATAACTCTTCCTTCAATCCCCACAAGATGGTTTGGTCGGTGTCTTTCCATTTGCCCATTGATCTAAGGGCAATCTATGATCGTGTGGGCAAGCTTGATCTTGAAATCAAATCAAAATTGATTCCAATGAATTGTGTCTCATTATTCGTGATAACTATAATGAGTAGGTTGAACCTAGAGATTATATTCTTTCATACAAATTACATAGTATTGGCCTAAATTTTTTTGATGAGGATTTATGTTGACCCACTTGGTAAACCTATCTATCATCAAAATGATGAATTTTCTCTTGGAAAATATTGGGGGAATGTCCCATGATGTTGATTCCTTATTGCACAGAAAGCGAAGGATTTTGCAGGGATTATAAATCCATTAACTATGACATGACATGTCGTTATGAAATTGACAATTGTATTATTGTTTTACAAAACAATATTTTTTCTTCATCATCGATTGGTAAGATCCCTAGTGAAGGATTGAAATGCCAGAGTCCTACCTCCTTAGTGGTCATTGCAAACTTTGAGGTAACTATTTTGATAGTATAATCAGTCTTCAGAGGAGGCTAATATTTGTGGTACAACCCAGATAAAATATTTTATAAAGCTCTCCATTGATGATAATAAAATTAGCTACTCTTCTTTGAATATGAGGAGCATCAATGGGATTTTAAGAGCCTCTCAAGGGCCTCATATCTTTTGTATGCATGATTTTCTTAAGTGGAAGTTGAATAAACACTCTTATGAAGTGGGCTTGTAAATATGAACATCGCTTCTTAGTTCAGAGAGCAAGAGCCAAACAAGTTTTACTCGTTGCAGGCATATGCTTTTTATTTCAGTATGAACCTTGCTGATATAATAGATCAGTCGTTGTGTTCTAATTCTTCCCTTGCATTAAAATCAAACATGAGGAGAGACTATCAAGTAAAGGTGAAGGGTCTCTCTAACTATTGGCTCAGATATTAGAGGAGATGAGACTACGTATAACTTAAGCTTTTTTTTAAATTGATTGACGTGTATTTGTTTACGAGAATCCCATGTGATATGTACCCTTAAGACCCTTGAAGATGGGGATATATTTATTGTTCAATTTGATTAAGAAGAGAGGTAAGATTGCAACTCTTTTGTTGAGGTGTTAAACTTCCTTGATTGATCTTGGAGGAAACATATCTTTTAGGGCCTTGTCTTTTTTGGGGCTGATCTCAATTCCTCAAAGGGTCAACATGAAGCTCAAAAAATTTTTAAAAGTCTCCTTTCAGATGGATTTTGTAGGATTCAAATGCATTTGAAATCGTTAGAGAAAACCAAATCATAGTTCAAGATCTGCAAGTTGATTACTATTTGACCAACACTAACCTACTCTTTCATCGAATGACCAATGATGCCCAACATTTTTCAACCTAAAGGGAATAGTTTTATTATAATAAATCTCCTTGTTCATTTACAATGATGCACGCTCTGCATTATTTTGATTCATCCAAATTTAATTGCACGTTGAGTACCCCTCTAAAAAGATAATATATTCTGTAGCATCTACTACTAGTTGATGTGATGAGGAGAGAAGCTATCCTTAAGGTATGCTTTATTTAGATCATTGCAGTTCACACACATATGTCACGTGCTATGAGCCTTGTTTACCATGATGACATTAACAAGTTAAGTCTTTATGATCATGTTCACATTGGCAAGTTAGCTAGAGTAGCAAACTTAATGAAATTTGCTTCTAGGAGTTTGTTGATGTTCTACTTTATATCATCTATTTGATTTGCGGTGAAGTTGTGCTTCTTTTGTGTTATTAGCTTTTAGGTTGATAGTACAGGCGTGCCTAATGATAGAAGGGTTTATGCTAGGCAAGTTTGTTGGGCTCAAGGCAAAGATTCCTTCGCTTGCATAAAGGAAGTCAACATAAAAGTGTTGCTCTCTAAGATAGAGAAGTAACACAACTCGAATAGTCTGCATCATATATTCTCATAGAGGACTTTGAGAAAATTCTAAATGCAAGAAGCGTGCTGGATTGTTGATTTATCCCTCGTGTTAAATTTTTTTTTTTTTTAAGAGTGGTGCCAAACTCTTGCTAGAAATTTTCAGATATAATATAAATGACCTGTTTGTTAATTCTTTCACCACCTGATACCCTATGGGTAGTAATTTTTATCTTTCTTTGTGGGATGGAGGCAATGGTCTAAAGATAAACTTAAATGGCATGCTGAACATGCCATTGTAGGCCACATATCAGACTATGAATTGAACCGGGTGGGTAACCTGGTGTGGGAAGTCTGCAAAAATAACATGCAAGAAAATGGGGCCCTTGTCTATAATGTGTTGGTTATCGAAATCAATATATAGGGCCAATAGGTTATAAAGTTTGTCTTTGTTAAAACCAATTACAAAAGAAGGTGAAATAGAAATGGACATTGATGGAGCTTTCATTGTTAATTAAGAATCTCTTTATTTTAAAAGTTACAACACAATTCACATGATGATGGGTCTTAGTGAGGGGTGCAGGTGAGATTTTGGTGTTGCTAATTATGTTATTTAGCAATTTTGTTGACCTTTTGTTTTCCTAATGTTTGGGAGAATGTTGGCGATGTGATTTAATTGCCTCATTTATAGCGATCTGGGCTTCAATGTGTTAAATGCGCTTAGGATAGGATCAATTAATTTCTTTCTCCAAAGCGGGCATGAAAAAATTGTCGTGTGCAGAGAACATTGACGATAATCCCGTGCAAGAACTTAGGGATGACTGTCAAATTTTGCAAATTTCATTGGTGCAGCTTTGGAAGAAATCCTAGAGTGACTCCACTTCCTATGTATATTTAATAGATGAAAAGGATCCTTTACTGTGTGATAATTTTTGAAAATTTTGTTAGTAAAGATCCGACCCAGCTCGTTGAACCTCCAATGATGCTTTGAGGGATTGAGTAAACCATCACCTTGCTTTCCCCTTTAATATGTATGGAATGACATGACAAAGGACTGTATAATTGGCTTGAAGGATTCATATAATCCTTCAAATAATTGTTTGGAAATGGTTGATAAGCTCATAAAAATTAGTGGACCCTTCATATAGATTTCTTGTTGGCATTTTGAATTAATACATAATAGAGTTGTCAAGAGTTTGATTGTAGGAAGGAGTCTTTTGATTGAAAATATGCTATTGGGTTAGGTTATTCCCACCCACTCACATCCACCTTATTGAAATTCTTCTTTAAAAAGACGCAAGAGTTGTGCAAGAGAGCAAATTGATTGTGCTTGAAGGAGGAAGCATATAATCCTCTTCCCGTTAATTGAGAGTTGAGAATTCTTTGATTTTGATGATAATCATGAGATGAACGCGAACTTGCAGTGTTGGGGATATTTTTAGTGTTGGGTTGTGCTTGAGGTCTCAGATGGGCTCAAGGATGTTCAATTATTTGGATGATCTTTGTGAGTTGTTTTGATGTGATGATAATTTTGCTCATTAATTTGTGTGTTAGACTTCGATGAAAGAGTGAGTTAGTAATGGAGGTTACAAAAAAGAATAACAATTTTGTCATTTCTCTTCTCCCTTTATCTTTCCCCATCTTGGTGGGAGAGATGAATGCTCATCCAAAGTCTGACTTCCGTGATTTTCATTATGTGTAGGGTCTTAGGAAGGGTTTTGATATTGAAAGTAATAGGTATAATGAGACCCAACATGGAAGCCTCTTGAGAGGAGTCACCTATTAGTATTCATGATTTTATCTAGCTTATGAGATTTTGAGATTTGTAGGAATTTTGGAGCAAAAGCCTAGTTTGAGGGGAGATTAACCCTATAACTTGAATCATGGATTAATTGGCGTTTTATGTTGCTCTTCGTTTGCCAATCATGAAAATATTTCTTACAAATGCTGTCAAGTTGTTGCATACCAGAAAGCAATTTATGGCCAATCAAGATTCTCAGTATGAGTTCTCTTATTAAACACACGACTAAGAAAGGATGATTATATCGCACTTGGTTCAAAAAGTGTGAAAATGTTACTTATAAATGACGTCAAATTGTTGCATGTGGGAAAATAGTTTGGGGCTAATTGAGGTTCTCGAGGAATGTTGTTTTTAGCATTGATTCTTTTTTTTTGCACACATGCGACCAAGATATGGTGAGCTTGTTCCGTTGAATCATTCATTGTGAAGACAATTTGATGCCTAAGTTAATGCGAGATGGTTTCAATCTAATGTTAGTGCCATTAAATTTTAAATTATTAATTTTGGCGCACCTTAATAGAAAAAAATCATTTCATAATGCTAATGGTGGCCTGACAAATTACTAGAAACATCTATGGATAGTATGGTACTATATTACATCATAATAGCTTCCTAACTAAATGACTCGGTAGTAACATTGCAAGGATGCGATATCATTAGGCTTATCTAATGGGCGGCTTAGACTATATAGTTGCAGCAATAAAAGATAGAAATGGTGGTTCTGGAAGAGATTAATGCATGTCTGCCTTTCTTTTGAACATTTTGTTTTTACTTTTATGGCTGTCGAAGGTATCTTCTGGTGACATAGGTTGGTAAGGTTTCATTTCAATTTTAATATGAAATCTCATGCCATTTGTAATAGTTTTCATTATCCAATCAACTTTTTCAACTTCAGATCTTGTAGTTCCTTAAATTTATTTACATATTTAGTCATAGTCACACCAAGAGAACTTCGATGCAAATTATTGATCTGAGCAACCAGCGGTTAGTTCTGATATTTATAGAGAAATATGGATGTTTCTTCGGTGCTTATTTCTTCATCATTAGTTTGTCACCATAAATGTTATACATTTCCTATCAATTTAACAGTAGCAAAGATGACTTATTTTTCAGGCACATTTATCAATTTGGAATATACCTCTACATCTCTATGTGATGTAGACATCAAAATAAGGAACAATCAACTTTGATTCATTCACACTTTATACGGACCATTATGATCATCAATCTTATGCTAACAATTTTCAAGGCCGTTGTGTGTAATACGATTTCTAAATAGCTTACAAGTAATGATTGTCTTTAAGAAAAGTTGATAGTATCTCATAGGTCTTTGTTCACTGGTCGGAAGAGGATCCACTCTAAATATGTAGCATGGAAATTCTAGGTGATTATAAATTCCTTGGAATTCTCATTTAGATTATTATTGGATAAACAAATAGATATTAGATGTAAATTTTGTGAAGAAATTTATGGGCTAGTTGTAATATTAAGAAATTGGCCTCTCAAAGAAGTTCCTTCATTGCTTTTTATTCTATGCTCAAAGAAGTTCCTTCATCACTAGTTTTTTGGTTTAGGACTCATCTACAACTTTAGATCCGACTCGGTGAGATGAACATTTTGATATAATAATATTGGTCTATCATCACCATTTGTTATTGGCCTTAAATTTGATCATTGAACCTTCTTGAAATTGTTATCGTCAATTCGAACTTGGAAATGTGATCTATTGACTCTAACGATTTCATGACATCAAGAGCTTCAAAACGTATATTATGTTTGTTGATCGGCATGTCATTACATCACTGCTAGATAGGGGTGCAAACGAGTCGAGTTGAGCTCGAGTGAATGGGTGTTCGAGTCGAGATCAATTGTCAAATATTGAGCTCGAGCTTGAGCTCGAACTTTAGTCGAGCTCAAAAGTCAAGCTCAAATCGAGCTTGTCCCTTTATAAACGAGGAACCGACCCATAAGCCTCAGCAGGATTTTAAATATTATTAATTATTTTAAATATTTAAATTTTTTATTAATATTTTAAACATTTATTATTAATTTTAAACATTAAATATTAATTTATTTTTATATTATTAAATATTTTAAATATTTATTATTATTATTTTTAAATATTTAAATTTAATAAATAAAATAAAATTAATAAAAAATATTAATAATTATTCGAGCCGGCTTGCGAGCTCATGAGCAGAGCCTCATCAAGCTCGAACTCAAGCTCATTTACTAAACAAGCTCGAGTTCGAGCTCGAGCTTGACTCATGAGCTTAGTAAGCTCGGCTCGCGAGCCCATAAATGAGTAGAGCTCGAGCTTGCTTGCCTCACTTACACCCCTACCGCTAGACCTCCCATTGCTAGCCATTAGTCGGCCGCCTAACTTATTTTTACCTGGTTTGCTCAATCAAATTGATCTAGGGGCAAGATCATCAATCACCTTTAGATCAAGGGAGGGTGCAATCTGATGCTTCTGTCATTAAAAAAGAATTAGGACTATTCTGGTTTATTATTAGGTAAGGATCAAAAGTCATTCCTACTTGATTTTCTTGACCTGACCTTCATCATCAACAACAACAATAGCCTTATCCTAGATATTTGAGGTCGACTTTATGAATGCTGATGTTAGATTTGTTCCAGTTGAGCGACTGTCTCAATTGCTGATCCCATTTTTTGTAAATCATTTTGAATAACTTTTAGCCATATCGTATAAGGTTTGCCTCTTCTTTATAGCCACTTGCTAAGTGTTTTCTAAGGTGTTAAACCTATTTTTTGCAAATTATTTCCAACAAATTTTGTTCATTTATCTTATGTCTACCCACTATTCCATCTAATTTTCAATATTAATTTTATCTACATGTCTTCGTTGTATATGTAAGACCACCTAAGACAATTTTTAGTTATCTTATATTTAGTAGATGCCACTCCAACTTTTAGTTTAGTGAAACCACTCCTAAATTTATCCTGTTTAATTTTGTTAGTTGTTTATCTTAAAATTCTATTTTTTATCTATTAAACATTGTTTTAATGACTTTTATATTACTTAACTCTTAGATTCATGCAATACTACTAACCTAATTATAATTATATATTTTTTTTTTGTCTTTAATGATATACTCTTATGTCATGATACTCCAAGGTTTATTTTTTATTTTTTTTTTCATTTAATCACCTAATATTAACTCTAAAAATAATGCCCTCATTTGCATCTCCATTGTTTTGCACTAGAGATGCAAGATACTAAGTGATCATTAATTTAGTAAGCTTAGATTGGATTTCATCTCATATATAACTTTTGATTATGTCCTGCATACTCTCTTGGTTTCTCGACTAGGAAAAATTATTCTGTGCGGAAGCCGAACCACGTCCGGATAACTAAGCCCGCAGCTCGGTACCGCTCGGTATCGCTGACGTGTCTCATTCTAGTTGGTATTCGAATGTAGAGCTGCGTTCGGCGTCCACACAGAATAATCTCTCCTTGACTAGCCTATGTATTTCATTGTGAATAAAAAATTTCATTTGTATTTCATTGCGATTCAAAATTTTCTTAGCCTAATGATTTTTTTCCCATATGATTACATTCACTTAAACTTATATGATTGACTTTTATGATTGCCATGAAGTTTGTTGATCCCCTTTTTTGTGACCAACTAGGCTTTCACTTGACTGATTATTTTTAAATTGGGTTTCATGATTTTTACAAATAATTTCTTTTGATATTATAGATATGATTCTTATGACAAGCATGCTGTTTCTGATATTTTTATGTTTTACATGCCAGTTTCTTTTCTATAGTTAATATTGTATTTAGGGAGAGAGTGCCAATCAAACATATAATTCACTGTAAGTTATCTTGTTGACCTCCCAGATTTAGGATTATTATGTTTGAGTATATCATAAATGAGGTTGGGTAGATATATGTGCTCATAGGATATTTTCATTATTTTTCTCTTTTACAGTAGTATTAGTTTGACATCATCAAATCTGGAGAGATTGTTGATCTCATGTGCCTAGGTGACTCATGTTTGACTCTTAGCACCTTTTTTCTACCAAATTTTGTGAGATGTGGCAAAATATTTTCTCTCAGATAATTCATTTATTATGAATTAGGGGTGTCAAAACGGATCAATGGGTCGGGTTCGAATCCATTACAGTCTAACCTGTGTCCAAACAGATCAATCCGAACCCGATCTGATTTTACAAACTGGTCAAGTTTCTCAACCCAGACCTGACCCGTGAACCCTTTTGCAATCTCATTTTAAGCCGTGAATGCGATTCCTGTGACCAGACAAGACTAGCAATTATATAACTTGTAGGTAAGCTTAAGATATACAATTTATGAAGACTCAAGTGCATGATGAAGATTCTAGGCCTTGTAGCTTACTGTGTGAGGCTCAGGATTTATTAATTATAAATTGATTGAGTGTGATTTACGGAAGTCTCAAGGATGATAAACACAAATTTTAAAAGAGCATGATTTTTGTTAAAATTGAATATATATATATATATATATATTGCCAAATTAAATTATTGTCGTTGTTTGATAAGCAAAGCAATAAAAAAGTTGTCCAAATAGATCCAATGCCATTATCATTAATATCACACTCATATGTAAATAACTATATTATAGTCTATACATGTTATTATTGTTCTTCAAGTATTGAATATTTGAATGCTCATATGCTAATGCATTAGAGTAATCCTGATAAATTTATCCCTCCTAGTACTCATAGCATTATAGATCTCTTCATCACCATTGCATATTTGTTATTCAAATCTTATAATTAGTTTGGTTTACAATGATTTTTCACTATACGTATATAAAATACACATTTTGTGGATTTGAATTGGTTGAATTAAAAAAAAAAAGAAAGAAGCTAAGAAATCTATGTTTAACACTAATTTATCATCACTTGTTTGGATTTCAAAAGGCATAAGATTTAGGCTTCGTTTGGGATAGTTTTATTACTGCTTTTTAAAACAGCTTGTAAGTACGAAAATTAAAATTTTTGTATTAAAAATTTGTTTTAAGAAGCTCTAAAAAAGCTATCTCAAACAAAGCCTTAGGCTTCGTTTGGGACGGCTTTTTTATTTCTTTCTAAAACGGAGTTTTAGTACAAATTTTTTTATTTTTGAACTGAAACTTCGTTTTTGAAAGCAATAAAAAAGCCGCCCCAAATGAAGCCTTAGACTTTGCTGTGAACATCTTTTTTAATGCTTTATAAAGTAGCTTCCTTGTATAAATTTTTTTATTTGAAAAGTTTTAATTAGAGAGTTGATTTAAAGAGTGGTAAGAAATTTTCATAAAATTACTTTTTATTACAAAATTTTTTAATTTTATAAAATAATTAAAAATTTATCCTAAATGAAACCTTAATTCATCTTCACTAGCACATATTTCAAATGCACGTGCTAAATATAAGCTAATTCTATATAAAATTATGGTAAAAAAAAATATCACATATGAAATATGAATATAACTTTGTTTAAATTTCATTCATTTATGTGTTTATACGTAAGAATGAGAAAACCAAATTAAATTAAATGTATTTATTTATTTATTTTGTCAATGTGGCTGATTGCTAGAAGACTGAAGAAGTAAGCAAGAAAAGGGTGAATTGATGGCTATGGCATTTGAAATCTAGGTGCTGAGAGTAAAAGGCACGTAGCGTAATTTATAAAAACCAAAAAAATATAGGGCTATTGTGAATAAATGAGGTAGATAAAAAATAAAAATAAAAAAGAGGAAAAGCGAGAGAGTTCTGGTTGGAGAAGAAAGAAAGGCAGAGAAGCAAATTTGTTTGACTAAAATATGATGGTGCTCTATGTAAGCATTTTGGTGTCACGAATAAATTTGATGATGCAATAAAACGTTTCAATTAAAATAACGGAAAAAAGAAGCAAAATTATTTATTTCACACTATTTAAATAATTGCTTCACAAAATTCTGATATATTATTATCTATTTTTATTTATTTATTAAAAAAATAATTTTATTCCACTAATAAAAAAGGCTTACAAATAAGAGTCAAAAGAAACTAAAGCACGAAATAACAACAACAAAATTATCGTAATAAGTGACCGATTGCACTGTAATTTGAAAAAAAAGAGAAGTTAAAAAAGGCCCTAAAGCCAGTTGGATTTAGATCTCCACCTAGTTGTTAAGGTTGGACCATCCATTCGAGGAAGAGAAATAGTAGTAAGAAGTTTCAAATACCCATCAAAGATCAAAGATCAATCAGATGAATCAACAACCAAGGTTGTCAAAATAAGCCCAGGCTATCCAGGGGACTTGCAGGAAATCTATCTCATCATGTCCACATAACAAAATACAGCGGCCCACAATACCATGTGAGGAGCCCCCACAATCATAAGTAAACCCAAACAAGCCAAGAAATAATACACCAGGCCAATAGCCCCACTGGCCAAAATCGATCCAGCACAGTAATCCAAAGCTCTAGCCAGCAACATAACCATTTACTATTTTTTTGCTTTTCTTCAATTTTATTTATTTATTTTTTATGATTAGTGTTCTAGTTATGTCATTTATATTGAATAATGTAAATTTTATATATTCTATTTTGAGTTTTTTGCCATTATTGTGCATCCTTATTATTATTATTTTTATCTCAAAATCTTTTGCTCCCTCCATCAAAGAAGTTACTTCGGTCAATGTAAAATAGTGTATAAGCTATGTGAATGACATAAAGTTGTGATAGAGGAGAGATGATTGAGATTGAACAATGGTTCATGTTGATTCATTGAAGAGGAAAAAGAAGGGCGAGCCTTTAAGTTGATTTTCCTCTTGAAAGAGAGTGGAATCTATCGTGCGAGAGAGGTATTTTTATTCTAAGGCCTTGTTGGTTGACAGTGAGGGTTAGTTGGATAGCAAAGTGTATGCCATGAGCGATTGATGTGTTGGTAACAGAGTGGTGTGTGTTGTGGGATTAGAGGTCATTGGACACTTGATTGTAGCCATTGGAGGCGCAGATGACTAGCTGGCTATTGGGCTTGCGATTGACACGATTCGAAAAGCTGACTCGAATCTGACCCGAATGAAAATTCCGGGTTTGAGTCAACCCCAACTGGAAACGGGTCAGGTTCGGGTTTAGCAAATCGACCCGTTTCAAAATTCAGGTCGGGTTTGGCTCACCCAATAACCCAAAATTGACTCGTTTTTTATCCAAAAACCTATTTTTGACCCAGAAATCCTATATTGACCCGTTTTTACCCGAAAATGGAAGATTGACCCTTTTTTTATGTGAAAACTAATAATTTTTAGTTGGCCTCGGGTCATTCGGGTCGTGTCGGGTTGAGTCGGACCCGAACCGGGTCGTGTTTGGGTTTGAAAAATTGATTTATTTGTATAAATGGGTCGTGTTCGGGTTGACCTGAATAGTGCAGGGTCAGTTTCAAGTTCGACTTGATCGGTTAGGTCAGTTTCAAGTTTGACTCAATACTGACACGTGACCCGAAATTGACACCTCTAATTTAAAGACATGCGGGGAGTTGATACAAGATAGCATTGAATGCTCTTGGCACAATGATTCCTCTTTATGTTGGCCAAGGATAGTTTTGGGCATGTAAGGGCATAAAGATGAAATCGTTTGGAATATAATGAGAGTGTTCAATTGGGATAACATGATAATTCCAAGGAAAAAATGTTTGGTTTTCTTTTATTTGAAGGTCTTTGGAGGATCCTATTGGTTTGAAAAGGTTAACTCAGGCTAATCGAAGGGTAAAATATTGATTCAATATGCTATGGAAGCTTGAACTTGGTCTATTTTGTGTTCTTGTAGGTAGGCTCCTTTCAAACCCTAATAAAAATTGTCCTCAAAGAAAGATTGATCAAACAAAAATATATAATTGATGCGACCTTTAAATGATCTTGGAGTGCATAAAATAAGGTGTTATTATCTATAAGTTGCTTTAGAATGCTAAATCATAATAATATATTTTTTTTTCTTTTTCATTAAAAATTGTTATAATACTCATCATTTCAACCTTACGAGTTTTGGTTCGACAATTTTGATTGAACTCATTACTATTTCATGGAGTTTTGCTCAAAAGATGAACGGTTTTGAATGAATCATCCTTAGTTACACTGTAACCTTTGAAAATTGAAAAATTATTTTGTCCGGATACCGGACAGCGTCCCGACACCAATCAGAATGCTCCACGTCACTTTTTTGCTCGGTATTGATGATTGGTACCGATATATACCACGTGTCCACACAATAATCTCCCTAAAATTTGAATAAATTTTCATTAACATTCTCCAATAATCATAAAAAAGTACTAGAATCCCATAGGTGCTACTAAATTTAAATTCTTATAACTTGACCGTTTAAATCTTTGTCATTTTATTCTTTAAATATACATTTTTAATAAATAATGTAAGACTATTGAAATTGAAACTATCAAAATATATAAACTTAATTTTTTTATTTAGATTTTAACATTTAATATTATGTGTATTTATTTATTTATCTCCCCGTGAAAGTCACGAAATGATTTGTTAATAATATAGTAAAATAGAATCTATTGCTAACCAGTTGAGCCAAACCTTTATAGTTAAATTAATAAGCATGTGCTAAGTAAAGAACAATTAAAAAGAAGATTCTTTTTTTATTTTATTCTCCATTATTATTGAACAAAGCCATTCGTTGAAAAGGCTTTAATTAGCGAGATGCTATGGGCATCATTTTATTTACTTCATTAGGTCACTCCTCTCAAATCAAATCAATAAGCAAATTAAATGGAGAGAGAGAGAGAGAGAGAGAGAGAGAGAGAGAGAGAGAGTTATGCTTTGAGGAGCGAAAAAGTAATTATTAAAAGCTGTCTCAAACAAAGCCTTAGGCTTTGGCTTCGTTTGAGATGATTTTTTTACTGTTTTATAAATCAACTTTTTAATATAAAAAAAATTAAATTAGAAAATTTTGTTCTAAAAAAGTTGATTTATAAAATAGTAGAAAAGTCATCCTAAATGAAGTCTTAATTGGGAGAATTTTTTTATTGCTTTTAACAGTAGCTTTTCAGCACAGGTTTTTAAAACAATAAAAAAGTAGCGGTAAAAAATTATTCCAAATTATATAAGAACTTTGCAATTTAGCTTGGTAGATCCAATCAAATTAACTCCTCTAAAGTATATCAAGAGAATATGATATGATATTCTTGTACAATATGTATTTGATGAAATTGAAAATAATTTGATTTGCTTTAAAATTAGTGTTTTATAAGATTTTTGTAAACAACATTAACATTAAAGTAAATTTAATAATTTTTAAGCTTATTCTTATATAGATTATATTAAGTTATATTGAATTAATTTTTCAAGTATATCTTAATATATTTATAATTATGTCCAAAATTCAAAAAAAGGTCCAAGATCAATAGACTCAAAATTGAAATAAACATGTGTGTACTCTAAAATGATTTTATTAAATAAATTTGATCTCTCTCTCTCTCTCTCTCTCTCTCTAAAAATCCATTTTAGGAATAAGTAAGAAAGCCATCCAAAATGAAACATAAATCTATATTTGATAATTATAGCTTATAAATAAATTTTATTATTTTTTAGATAAATAATAATATTTATTGGAAATTAAAAATAGTTTATAATCTTAGTCTACTATGTATAAACTCGAATTAAAAAAATTTAATTTTAAAAACCTCTCTTGATATTACCCATAAAGAGCCCTTAACTTTTGTTTGCTTTTTCTTCCACCAATTACTTTAGTCTTATATGTGACTCTTTGAAATTATTTTTGTCAAAATTTGATGTAAACGAGTTATGTTTCAAATTCATTCTCAATATTGAGATACAATTTTGAAGATTTAAAAAATATTTTATACTGATTTTTATTTTATACAAATAAAAAAACATATGATGTGTATTAGAATGTTGGGTCAAATTTTATTTATAATAAGAGTAAAATAATACAAAACCAATGATAAAGCAAAAAAAAAAAGAATTTTTTTTTTTACTAATTCACATACTAAATCTTCCGAGTAAATAAAAAATTAATTTCTTAAATTTTTTTAATTATTCACTTAAATCAAATTTAGGCATAGTTTGAGATAGTTTTCTTAATATTTTTTAAAACAGTTTTTCAGTGTATGTACTGAAATGCTGCTTCAGAAAATACTAAGAAAGTTATCCCAAACGAAACCTTAAATTTCATTTGAGATAAATTTTTTACTATTTTTAGAGCATCCTTCTAATAAAAAATGTCTTGAAAGTATTAATCAAAAGTTATCTCAAATAAAATCTTATTAAAAAAATCCTCATTTTTCTCTCTATCCTCTCTCTCTCTCTCTTCTCTCTCTCCTCTCTCTCTCTAACCATGAATTCCTTATATCAATCGCAACTTTTTAAGCATGAGCCATCTGTCCCTTTCCTATGACTTGCTTTAAACCAACCAACATGATAACCTATACGGCTAGCTTTAATTCAATAGAAATTAGCGCATAACACCTGGCGTAATTAGGAATTCCCCATAGAATTTGGTGAACTTGTTGTACTCACTTTCCACTTGTCGTAAGAAAACTATCTTTCTTCTTCCAATCCAATTCTATCAAATTATAATTATTTATAGAGTATTAATTCTTCATATAAAATTCTTTAATTGCATGTAATGCCCTTATTTTCAATAAATCAAGATTCTCTTCATCTTCTTCAAGCCTTCTGAAAAATATGAAAAAGAATTCAAACTGAAGAAGGACCACCTCTTCCTTCTTCAACCCTTCTCTCTCTCTCTCTCTCTTGTGTGTGTGTCTGAAAATCAAAGGCAAGTTTTGTTGAGAAGAAAATGAAGTATATGGTAGGTAATATGAAGTGACATAATACAAGTATTTAATTTTTCAATCACCTATAAATATTAATTCTAAGTAGAATATAATAAGTCATTAAAATAGAAGCATAAAATTCAATTTAAGCATTGTAGAGATGAAGATGTTCAGGTAAATGAGTGGCTTTACTATTAGAGATAGAATGTGAAACGAGTATACACGTGAAAAGGTTGGATTAGCTCCAATGGTAGATAATATCATAGAGTCTTCTTAGATGATTTGGTCACGTAAAACATCATTTTTTTGATGACCGCCCACCCGGCTTGGACAATAGATGTATTAGATCTGACTTATGTTAAGAGAGTCAGAGGTAAAATTTGTCTCTTAACATAACACAATGAAGAAAAATGATTCATGCAGCCGACCTCACGTAGCAAGAAAAAAAAAACTTGATGTTATTGTTGTTGTCATTGTAGAATATAATGAGGCATTTCCTGTCAATGATCCAAATCATAGAATGTCACAGCTCCTAAAAGGAATAGAGAGGTCAGCTTTAAAAGATATACCTAAACAATACATAGCTAGATTCCATACCCCATAAGTCTTCTCTAGAACTCAAATCTTTCAAGCTTCTCCATACTTCTTCTAAGTTTACTTTTGAATTACACATCAAACACATCACTTTCTTTCTCTTTTTACCTCCACTAAGGCTACAATGGCAACAGAATCATGCTTTGATTAATTGATCCATCCTTGAACTAATCAATCTCAGCTTCCAGCTCATGAGATGAATGATGAACATGGAAAAAAAGAAGCATTAGCAAGAAATAAACGCTAACTACGCGTATGGCTTTAAAACACCTAAGCCAAAGATACCAAATGTCCCTTTCAGTCTACATATTCTCAGCTTTGACTGATAAAAATAAAGCTTATCAACTTTGGGATTATTAATATAAATCTCTCTATGAAAGCCTACTTAGCCTTTTGTATGTAGGATATGAGCAAATCTTTTAGTTCATTATAGATCATTCCTTGCCAATGTATCTGGTGAAACTTAGTTGGTGTCAGTGTCAAAGGCTGTGGATTACACCACTTGTTAATTGACCCATGTGACATTGTCATCTTTGAGAGAAATTATTAAAATGTTGAATACACATTTTGTTTCTAGATAAGTGATGGTCATAGCAAAAATACTTTATATTTAGATTATGATTGAGAATTTGTTGTAAAGAGTCTTTTGAGACCGATCAACTCATTGGAAAAACGAAGGCGATTTTATATTTGGTTGTAAAATATGTAGTTTATGTCAATATAGTCGGTTGAAGATATGATTATTTATTCTATAGACAATTGAGCTGTAAAATTTTTATTTCTTACTTACAATAATTACATGAGATTGAAGGTAAATGTATATATTTATTAGTGTTTTTCTTCTTATAAGTTTAGGGTTTAGGGTTTGTTTTTGTTGGAGCTCACTTCAATTTTATATATTATTTCACCAATTTGTGGATCATATGCATCCATTATTATACTAATATATTAATTATGTTGAAATACATTTCGTGATGTTAACTCAAAATATGATTATCTCATACGTAATGATGAACAATGATATTGTCATGGGTATAAAAATGCTTGTTATTATATTTCATGTATGAATGTTTGATCTTACTGAAAGATATATTCTGATCTCGAAGGGAGGTCAGTTTACTAGAAGGTTGCGTGCAATTGTCCTCGATAATTAGTGGTAAATTTGATTGCAAGTGAAGAATTTTTTTGTTGAAAGGAGGTTTGTTCAAGATGAGTATTGTGTGCAAGTAATATCGACTACAAACTATGTAGACACCATTGAAACCTAGATCTCCTCCTTCCTTGCAAGGCTAAATCACGACAAGTAACTTTCAATCAAAACTCTAACTATTATGACTCCATTTGACAATATTGTGTTACTATTTCTGATATATTTAATCGAATAAAACCACCATCCCTTGCAATGATATGAATCATATATATAAATCACATGTGCTTTTTCATCATTCCTAAAATAATGAAATTTATGAACATCCAATTTAAGACTTTATTTGGGATGACTTTTTTACTGCTTAAAGAAGCAGTAAGAAAGCCGTCCCCTTTCCCAAATGAAGCATAAATCTTCTTGTTAAATGTCTCCTACACATGTCAAAATTTGAAGTCTTACGTTTGGAAAGCGCTAAAGAAGAAAAGCATTACCATGGGAAGACTAAACAACTTGTTTAAGAATAGGTTGAGTAAATATTCAAGGATAACAAGAGACTATAATTAGTGGGAGATGAGAGGGATGTCTTTATCCCACTATTAGCTTTCTCCATCATAGACTCTAAAATAGTTTTAATATAGGTAAGAGGGAGGCAGAGAAGGGCCACGTTTCTTACATTTAAGGTGCAATCAGTCATTAAACAAATTAGCTTATGATAACCTTTGCCTACTGAAGGAAGAACATGACACCATTAAAGAAACACTTGCTTTATAAGGTGTTTTGAGAATCCCTATAATAAAATATTTGTCAGGATGGGAGGAGAGAATAGAAGCTAGCATGTTCACATAGAAGATTTGGACAAGAAGAGAACTCATGAAAGGCAACAGCTAGCTTTGACAATCTGATTTTTTTATTTATGTTTTTTGAGAAACTAAACTTTGTTCTAACCATATTTCTTCAGCATAACTATTAATAATAGAAATTTGTAATTTATTTTATTATATTTTTAATTTTGATTCAACACTAAATCAACTTATTATTATTATTAGATAAATGATTTATCAATTTTATGATATATGATAATTGTCCATCTCAACAATTCATGTGTTATGTTCATGTTAATCACATGATGATTGTCCGCCTCAGCAATCCGCATATGTGCTTGTGTTTTCTTTTTTATTTCCGGTATTAATTTGTTCCTTAATTATTGGACTCATAATTGATTATGTAATTAAGAGAGAACCAACTAATACGCAAATTATGTGACAACAAGACAATATGTGAATACATAATACAATTCAATATAACCATAAAAATTACACTGAGGTTGATAGATTATTCATTAAAAAGAAACATGATGACATGGTTGTGGAACTACCAAGGATTCAATAATTGTGAGTTTTTTTTTTTCTTAACAAAAGAGTATTCAATTGGGAGTTTTTAAATTCTTAAACAAGTAGCTATATATAACATCTATGCATTAACTTGAAGAGCGTATATTGAGATTATCATCTGCAGGATGATTGTCTGTCTCATCAATTCATATTCTCTAATTATATTAATCATAAGATGATTGTTTATCACAGTAATTATATATTAATTTGTTCCCTAATTATAGAACTTATAATTGATTGTGTAATACATATAAATATGTATGTATTCTCTCTAATTTGAAATAAGAACCAAAATTTCTATCATTATTTTGTTAGAAGTCATGTCATTTGAAAGGTTGTTTTCTCTTCTTATCATATAATAAGCTATGGAGAATTTTTTTTTTTTTATGTTTAGGACTTAGAAATTGCAATATGTAGGATTCAAATCCACTCTAATTACCATGATAACTCCAATTTATTAAGTTCTTAATCCAGCCATTCAATTTATTTTGAATGGTTGAAATTCACTCTGCTTATTTTTTTAAATATAATTTCAGCTATCCAAATTAATTTGTATGAGTGCAAATGATAAACATCATGTATATATTAATAATTTTAAATGTGTATAAACTTTTTATCTATAATTAAAAAATATTTTAACAAATAGTAGGTTTGATTGAATAAACTTTATATCAACTCAAAAACAATTTTTTTCTAGAAAACTAGAGAGATTATTACGTGCGGAGGCCGAATACGGAGAACCATTCAGTTTTGTCTCTGTGAATAATAAAAGTATAATGATGAACAATAACTGTGCTTTTATTGCACTTTTATTGTTCACAGAGATAAACCCAGATAGTTCTCTGTGTCTGATCTCCACACATAATAATCTCTCAAAAATTAAGAGATTGTTTGGCACGATTTTCCTAGTGCTTTGCTTTTTAACTAGCAACAACTATTTTGTTTGATTACTATTTTTTTTTATTTTTTCACTATTTTTTAGAAATTTTTATAGCAGAAAGCTGTTTTTTACAATCAAAGTAGTTAAAACATTTTTCCCACAGCAACATTACAATCAAATTTATAAAATACTACAATCATCCCAAACAAACTCTAAGACTTTGTTTGGGGCAGCTTAACCATTTTTTATTTTTTGCTTTTAAAAGCTCCTTCTCAGGCAGCTTTCAACCATTATATTTTTTTCATTGCTTTCAATAAATTTTTGTATTAGAATATTATTTTAAAAAAACAGCAAAAAAAAAAAATTGTCCCAAACAAAACTTCCAACCATGCACTATTTCAAAAAAAAAAAAACTATTTCATACACTTTTTTTTAAAGATAAAATTTTGAAATGGGGATGAAAAATATGTCTTCGAAACATTATTTTTTTACTAACTATTATTTCTTACCATGAAACCAATCAGAAAAATTGCTCTAAACAAAGCATAAAAATTAGTTCGATTTGAAATATAATTTCAAACTCACATTTAAGCTTTCTATTTTTTTTTTTTTTAACATTCAAATTGATTCTTACTCGCAATCACAATTAAATTCAATTATTATTATTATTATTATTATTTTTTGGAAAAGAGATGGAATTAGGGTACCATTTTGCAATTTAAAGATTAATGAGTATGTTTTAGAAAAATAAAATGAGCAATTGTGGGCGTCACTTTCGAAGTTGCTTGGACCATTTGGCGGCTGCTTAGCACGCATGGGATTTTCGCCGTATTCAGATGCAGCTTTCCATTTGTTATATAGTTTTTTTTTCTTTTTTTCTTTGACATTTAAGTTTCGTTTGGGAAGGCTTTTTTTCTGCTTTTTAAAGCAGCTTTTTATTAAAAAATAAAAGCTGTCCCAAACTAAATCTTAGGTCGATTAAGATAAATTTTGTATAGACATCACATACGTAAGACTCAAATTCAAAACCTCTTGATTTTTATACGACATTTTTACAGCACTAAGAAGATTTATTTCAAAATTATTTTGATTTTTATATGATTATATGCTGAATAAAGAGTCATTATTACAATGATATACGACGCAACTGCAAAGTAATTTATTAAAGATTAACTTTGAGAAATATTGTCATTAAGATTGATGCACATCAAGAATTTCTTCGTATAAACATATGATGTTCAAAGTAGACCCAATTCCTATAGATCTAATGGACCCCTCTCCCTTCTAAAAATTCTGTGTTCTCATTTTTAGAAGCATAGATGATGTTCAATATAAACAACTCATGAATCTTTTCTCTAAAAACCTCTCCTCGATCGGAGCAATTATTACGTCCTCCCTCTACGTCCAGTCGGAGGCAAATTCCCGCCAAAAAACGAGTTGTACCGAGCAAATACCGAGCAATACCAAACAATAATGAAGAATACCATCATTTGAAGACCCAATACCGAGTTATACCGGGCTTTACCGAGCAAATACTGAGTTATACCAAAGTTGTACCGAGTTTTTCCCAGAAAAACTCGGTACAACTCGGTATTTCTCGGTACAGCTCGGTATAACTCGGTATTGGTCTTCAGAGAACGGTATTTCTCATTATTATCAAATAATACCTAGTTGTACCAAGCAAATACCTAATTTTTTGACGGGAAATTGCCTCCGACCGGACGTTCCTCTACGTTCTTGCACCGGACGTAATAAATGTTCCCTCGATCGAGCCTAAAAGTTGTAAGCTTTTATTAAGTTTTGTAGGTATTGTTGATTAGTTTATTTTCCACCCCACCTAAAATCTCCTACCATTTGGGTACTTGATTCAAATACGTCGAGAAATATATGCTCGAATATAAAGTTATTGTAGAATATGAAATGATTGACTAATACTCATGTTATATTATCAAATAACACTAAAATTTTTGCTAATGTTCAGTATTTTTTTTGCTTTAATACAATGGTATATATAACCAAGCTCTAGCTAGGACAATTGTGGAACATAAATATGATATGACTACCTCCTCAAGTTATGAAGCGTAGACACATTTATGTCACAACTTATCCTAATGCAGACCCATATAAGCGAGATGTGATAGAAGGTGAAGGCTCCATCATCTGTAAAAAATAATTATCCCACTTCATTTTAAATAATCCGAGATTATTATTATTATTGAAGATATTATCTCATGACATAATATTAATCATCATACAAATTTAAACCAGAATACTATACATGAAAAGATAAACCTTTACTAATAATTTTGTAGAATATATATAAATATTACAAAATCACAAATACAAATATTTATACATAATTTTTTATATCATTAATTACATCATAAAAAATCATGTGCCTTCTCTTCTCTAGAATATTAAATCAAGTCTGTCATATTGTAATCACTATTTATGCTCTTACTCTTTCTTAAAAATAATACATTCAAGTCATGACAAGGTAAGTAAGAAACCTCTAGATACTAAAACTCAAATATAAAATTAAGATACATGATGAGTAATTTAATAAGCATGACATAACATAATATTATTATATTCATCACATAACACATGGATGATAATAGGTTTATAATCAATGAGCCATGTGTTAACTTATGTGTACTCCTATATGCCAAAAAATCATATCATGTCAATAAGCCAATCATCTCTCTCTCTCTCTCTCTCTCTCTCTCTCTCTCTCTCTCTCTCTCTCTATCTCTCTCTCTCAAAGTGTGATTAGCAATTCATGAAATAGCTCATATATATTAGTAATAACATGGATGTCTAAACATAAATTGCTATATCATTCCATAACTTTCATTTCATTCAATGATAGAATAATGAAAAGCACATAATAATGAAAAGCACATGGTCATATATTAGGATGATGCTCAATATTTGATATTGTATTATATATTGAACTATAATTAATCATAATCTTGATGCCCATCAAGTAGGTTTCTAAAATGAACCATCGACTAACTTTCTGGAAGAGAGAGCATTCGATATTTATATCAATCATGCTCATCACCTAGTAGAATAAGTCAATCTCATATGTATTTAGTACCCCATACTCCCCTATACATCAAGTCAAGTATGCTTATTCACTCAAGTTCTTTAATCTCACCATCTTAAAAAGTAAGTTTTTCATCATACTATCCTAAAAGATATATTGAGAACCAAATATATGATGATATGTTGTTTGTTTGGTTAGGTGGCAAAAAGGTGATGTTGGATCTTAAAATATCAATTAAATGGGAAGTTAAGATCCTTAATAATCTACGTGTGAAATTTGTGACAATAGCTAGCAGGCACGCATCGAGAAGTGATAGTAAATGATAGAATCGTGAGAGAGAAGAGAAAATTTTGATTATGGAAGATTTGACTTATAACTCATATATTTTCTTATCAAATCAATGTACATCATTCAACATAATATATAAAATGACATAATAAGTCATTAATCCAAGCATAAATCAAGTTAGGCCAACTAAAAATGCCTATTGAATAACTAAAAAAATGACTAAATGATAATAATAAATGTATATATTTTTTACAATCAAAATATCAGAATTAATTACTCATAATAGACAAAAGAGGCTGAATTTCTATGATATATTTTCAAGATCATGCCTACATGAAATATATTTTTCATGAGAAGAAAAGTAATATTATATCTTCTACAATGGACTTCAGCAACTTTCATTGAATAGATTAGACTGCAATTCAAATTGTTGCCTCTCTCTCTCTCTCTCTCTCTCTCTCTCTCTCTCTCTCTCTCTCTCTCTCTCTCTCTCGAATTGATATATCATCAAACAATTATCTTCAATGAGCACGAATCTCGAGGAAAAATCAAGTTGGAAACTTCCGAAATTAAATATGGGACCATCGGAACTCCAATTTCAGCAAACTTACAGTCGAATTAGACGTCTCAAAACTACGAACCCAAAGACACTAAATTCGACTCAATCCGAGCCTAAATGGGTCCAAATTGAAGACCCGAAGTGCATTTAAAAAGTTCAAACCATAAATTGGATGAACACATGATTTCTAAACGTGGCATGCTTATAGTCGAATCGAGCGGCTTGATGAGATGAATCCAACAAGCTCAAGATCGTTGAATTCTGATATCATTAAAACATTCTAATGCCTAGTAAATAGTCCACGATCAAAGGGATTAGTATCGGTCGTTCATTCAAACCGCTCCCAACTTATCCTTGATCTCCCTCCTATTTACTGGACATGTCATTCTCAAACAATTATAAATAAACCCCTCATTCCTCATGGAAATGGAACTCAAGCAATGAAGATAAGGAATAAAAAGAAACTAGAGTTCTCTTGCCACAAGACTCCTCCTTTAACCGACTGCCAACTGACGCCGGATTTTCGCCCAACGATTGAAGGTTGTCAGGTTGTCGGATTTCCGTCCGATCTCTGCTCGTCGCTAGATTTCAACCTGACGGTTGATTGTTGTAATATGATTGTACTCAATAGAATGGATCAAACATTTGTAATTTATTCAAACACTAGTGAAATTATTTCAACTGGGAGTGATCTCATGGTTTTTCCATTTTCCATGATTTTTAATCTTGTGTTTCTGAATTATCTTTTTGATATTCATATAACGCTTAAACGAAAAATTCTCATTCTATCATCGCGTATATTCTAGCCTGCAACCAAAAAAAAAAAAAAAACATAATAACAACATAGAAATCATGTAACCTTTGAGTGATTCAAGCAGGATTAGATGGTTAAATTACTTTGTCAAATGTCAGTGCGATCTTTCATTTCTCTGCATTGCTACGATGAATAAGACATCGCTAGCTAATCTCTCTTTATGCCATACGAACATCGCCAACTATATATCCTCCACTGTTTGGGTCACCTTCGGACAAGTAACTTCATATGGCTCTTAGTAGTTATTTCTCCTTTGATAACTGAGCTGGAAAAGACTTTGGAAAAGATAATGCTCCACAAAACAAAATTAATCACTACTAACTGATCACTTAATTGATTTGAGATTTCTTAATTAATCATGCATCTTGTTTTATGTCATCATATTTATTTTGATTTATTAAATTCTATTATAAGGTTTATTTAAGATAAATGTAATATATAATTAATTAATCAAATTTTATGTTATGTTTACTTTAAATAAATTCAATAATTATTTTGAAATTTGACAAAATATTGTTATCAGTTTTTTTATTCAGAAAATTCATTTCAGCTTAATGAATAGTAAAGTTCTGACCTCACTATGCCTAAACAATTATAGTTTTTTTTTTATGATATATATAATTATTTACGATTTTTTTTTCACCTGTATCTTTAATTTTATGCGTCATATATTATTTTTTAGTAGAATTAAACTGTAAGATAATATAACTAAATTATTAGACATTCAGAAGTGATATGTTATCATAAAATTATCTTGATCGGACACAAATCTCGAGGCAAAATCAAGCCGTAAACTTCAAAAATTAAATCCGGGAGCATCTGAACTCCGATTTTAGAAAACTTACTGTCAAACTGAGCGTCTCGGAAATACAAACTCAACGACACCAAATTCAACTCAATCCAAGCCCAAATGAGCCCAAATCAAGCACTTGAACTGCTGTTGGAAAGTTCGTACCACAATTTGAGTTACCAAACGGTCTCCGATTTTAACGAGCTTATAGTCGAATCAAACGGCTCAATGATACGAATCCAACGAGCCCAAGATCGTCGAATTCCGACATCACTAAGATCTTCAAATGTCTGACAAATGGTGCATGATTAAGGGATTCAATATCAGCTGACCATTTGATCACTCCCTATTTGCCCCTGATCTCACACCTATTTACAAGTTATGTCACTCCATAAAATCTATAAATAGTGCTCTCATTTCTCATGAGAGGGGACCCAAGGATATCCGTACAACGCTGAGATGTGAACTTTCTAACTCTATCGCCGCGTATATTCTAGCCCGCAACAAGAAGTATAATTATTAAAAAATAAATATTATAAATATATAATACTTTAGTTGCATTATATAATATTTTAATTATATTTATTAATTAATAATTTACTTGTATCAAAAAACAACACGTGAAATGTGAAAACGTTAGCGTCAGGATGGGGCCATTGTTAACACGTGTTTTTAATTTTATGGGCCTTGTTACAATTAAAATATTAAATAATATAACAAAATTATTAGAAATCAATGTTAACAAATATAAAAATTATAGAAAAAAGGTACAAATATCTAAGAATTTGATTATGTTGTCCAATATTTCATTTATATCTCTAAAATTTTAATTATATTATTTAATGATTTTTAATTATATTGAAATTTTTCGTATGAAATATGAAATCAAACACTTGTGCAAAAAGAAAATTTACATCAATATATATTTTTTTCATATAAATATATTTATAGGAGTTAATTAAAATAATTTATTACTATATATATTTTCTTTGCATAATAAATATTACATGTGTTGCCATAACATCAACTTAAGCTTCGTTTGGGACGGCTTTCTCCCTGCTTCATAAAGCGACTTTCTAGTACAAAAATTAAAAATTTTGTACTAAAAAACTGCTTTATGAAGCAGAGAGAAAGCTGTCCTAAACAAAGACTTAGGCTTCGTTTGGCACGGCTTTTTTATTGCTTTCTAAAATAGAGTTTTAGCACAAAAATAAAAAAATTTGTACTAAAACTCTGTTTTAGAAAGCAATAAAAAAGCCGTCCCAAACGAAGCCTTAGTTCAAACTAAGGCTTCGTTTATGATCTTTGTGAAGTTATTTTTTAGTGCAAAATAATATCATATAAGCAGAAAAAAATTATGGTCTAAAACAGTCCCAATAAGGTTTTGTTTGCGATAGTTTTCTAAAGTAGTTTTTTAGTAAAAAAATTCTAATTCAAGAATATTTGTACTAAAAAAGCTACTTTATAAAGAAATAAGAAAATTATCTCAAACGAAGCTTAAAGGTCTGTTTTGAACAATAACAATTTTTTATAAAAGTGATTGTAAAATTATTGTAGAAAAATAACTAATTTGAAAGCTAATATAGAAAATAGCTTTCTAATATAAAAACTTATTGAAAGTACAAAATAATCATGTATAAGTAGGAAAAAAAATAACGGTCTAAGACCGTCCCAAAAGAAGCGTAAGGCTTTATTTGGGATAACTTTTTTATGATTTTTTAAAGTAGTTTTTTAGTAAAAAAATTCTAATTCAAGAATTTTTTATACTAAAAAGCTACTTTAGACAACAATAAGAAAATTGTCTCAAACGAAACTTAAGAGTCTACTTGAAACAATTGTAGTTTTTTATAAAAGTGGTTGTAAAATTATTGTAGAAAAAAATAACTTTTTTGAAAACTGTCGTAGAAAATAGCTTCATAATAAAATAATAAGAAAGCTATTCCAAACAGCAAAATCTTTACACTTTGATGAAGTGCAATATACTCTCAGTAAGTTACAAATCCATTAAGCTGAAATGTAGTGTAGAGTTGTGGAAATACTAATCGCCTTAGTTAGTGGTATTAATTAAGCTTGCGTGAAGGTACTAACTTAGAGGGTCAAAAGTGTAAAAAAAAAAAGTTGAGACGAAAAACTAAAATAGTAATGCAAATGTTTGGGTCAAAGACGCTTCATCGTTGAAAGTGAAAGCACATAGCATTGTGCTTAGTAATCTGAAATATTATATTATCTTTTGATTGTTACATTAAAATTCTAGTGGAATTGTTTGTAATTTTAATCGCCTAAAAATTATATTAAATTAGAATATTTTGGTCTAAATTTATTTAAGATAAAATCTTAACTTATTAGATGTTATAAATATTATCTCATACTGTAAATATATGAAAGTCAGGAAATGATGGTTGTCTATAGCAATTACCGAGGAATATAATAGAGTTATTTAGCTTTATCTGCGCATGAATCTCTCTCACATAGAAGAGAAATTATTCTATATGGATGTCGAATGCAGTTTATCGTCCGGAAATCGAACAATTATTACGTCCTCTGACCGGACGTAGAGCTACGTTCGGCCGCCAATAACATGTCGCCACGTGCTCTTACTCTTTACCGCGCGGCATGATGACTTGACCCGGACCGGAACCCGGGAATGCTATGTTTGCGTATTGCAAGGTATTACTCGGTATTTGCTCGGTATTGCTAGGTATTGCTTGGCAATAACGAGAAATACCGCTCTGTGAAGACCAATACCGAGCAATACTGAGTTATACCGAGTTTTTATAGAAAAACTCGGTACAACTCGGTATTGCTCAGTATTACTCAGTATTTGCTCGGTATTGGTTATTGCCGAGCAAAATCGACCAATACCTAGCAATACTCTAGCAAAATCGAGAAATACAGAGCCATCCTTGGTCCTTTTCGGGTCGGTTTGTCGAGGCGCGCGGTAAATAGTGAGAACGCTTGACGCGATTCTGCTGGCGGCCGAACATAGAGCTACATCCTGTGACCGGACCAAATAAAAAGTTCCCATAAATCAATTAGAATGTGCCACGTCAGAAGTACCGAGCCGGATACCGAGCAGGGGGTCACGTGGCGCATTCCGATTGGTCTCTGGATGACGTTCAACATTCGCGCAGAAAAATTTCTCCACATTAATAAGTGAGGTCCTATTTATAACTTTTTGAGAATGGTATTTGATAAATTGGCCAAATTCTCAAAAACTGTCTCCACTAATTCATATGGTTCTAAATTTGATTCTATAAGTTTTCAATTTAATATAAACTCAATATTTGTGTCAATCAAGCCAATTTTTTTTGGAGATATATTAATAATAAATATTGGTAGATATGAACATAATTCTCATGCATGTCATTTATTATGCTACATACTATACATATTTTTATTAAATTTTGTATAATCAAGTTCCCTTTATTCAACTTTCAAGTAATATTTTTAATTTAATTTTAATCAAGATTTAGAATATCAAACAATAGTTTTTTAAATATTTTTACACATCTAAATTTTTAATAACAAAAATGAATAATAACAAACCCTTAAACAAACCTTTGAATTAAAATATTTAAATCACAAAAATTACAGAAACAGAAGAACAACAACAATAACAATAACAACAAACCTTTATCGCACTATATCGGGTCGGCTACATGAATCATTTTTCTCCATTATTTTCTATTAAGAACCGACTTCTCATTTAAATCTAATAAAAAAAGTTATTTCTGATATTTTCTATCCAATTTTTTTTTTGGTCTATCTCTATCTTTCTTAACATAAGCCAAATTCAACACATCTACTCTTCTAACCAGGTCATAAGATGAGAAAATTTATTTTGTGCGGTTACTGGACGGCGTCCGAAGGCAAATCATAGCACACCACATCACATTTTTTTGCTGTGTATCGGTGTTGTGTACTGCTATATATCGGGTAATATGGCGTGCTCTGATTTGCCTTTGAACGATCCGATTACCGCACAGAATAATTTTTCCATCAGAGCGCCACCATTTTGTCATTTAAGCAAGAAAGAATCCATAGGTTCTTAGCTCCTTCGAATGTGCTTTGCTTAGCTTTTCTCCCACCGGTTTCCTTCAACGAAGACATTACAGACGTAGAAATAGATAGAGAGAAAGAGAGAAGGAAGCCAGAGTCGGCTTCTAGAAGGAAAAGAAGAAATTATTTAACCTTTTTTTCAACGAATAAAAAGTCTTTTTTCCATTAGTGAAGAATCAAAAGAGATTAAATAGAGAAATTTATTATATTATTTTTAATGATGTTGTTAAGCATAATCACATTAATTAGCGCGGCAAACACTAAGCTTAAGAACATCTAATTATAAAATTAGTTTGATAGAGACGGGTTAAGCCTTCTATTATTGATAAGGATTAAACTTATTATGGAGAGAATTATGCCAAGCAGCAATGATGAGGTTTGCCTTATGCTTAATTCTTGTACTATTATATTGAAGGAAATAAAATTCCAATTACTTTTATAAAGATGGACGTACTTTCCTTTTGGAGGATATTTATTATTTATATAAAATTTTCATAACTTTATTTTGTAGTAAAAAATTAGTAATGTTAAATTTTAATATTTTAGAATAATATTTTTAATTATGAAAAAGAAACTCAGACCATTAACATTTCTTCTTTCTTAAAAAAAAAACTATATTCAATTAAATATTTGATTTTTCTTTTTTTGAGAGGGTGTAGAATTTAGAATTTTATTAAATAAATTTAGTGATGGTTATTATTTAGGTTTTATTTGGAGCAGTTAAGAGTCTGTTTGGAATAACTTTTTCTTATTTTATTTTTTAGACTGTAATCATAATTTTGTTCAACTATTACTTTCTCGTTGTTTTTGAAAATGGTATGTGCTACGAAGCTGTCTTTTACAGTAAATTTTAAAAAAGTTAATTTTAATCACTTTATAAAAAATAGTAGCGGTCCCAAATTGATAATCTTTTTTTTTTTGCTTTTAAAAGCTCTTTCCTCAATCAAAGTTTTTCAAAATTTGTTTTTCCAAAAATAATTTTTTAAAAGCAAAATTTTTAACTACCAGTGAAAAAGTTATCTTTCAAAAACACATTAATTTTTATTAACTGCTTTTCCTATAATGAAAATAATCGAAAGCTATTTCAAACAAAGCCTTCACAAAATATGTTAATTAGTTGTTCACTTGATTAGTTTAGATTTAATAACTAATTAATGTATTTATCATAACAATATAAATTAGAGACAAATTTACACTAATGACCCTTTCCACAAATTATGTTGCGCATGCAATGATGCTCACAAAGTAGAAGCAAGCACAAATAATAAAGAATTTATGCCTTTATTTTCATACAAATCCAAATTATCATGAAAAATACCAAAGTATTAAATTAATTTATTAAAAAATAAAAAAGATTCAACTTTGAGGCTGTATGTGTTAGACAAGTGGTCAGCACTATTTTGCTTTGTTTATTGAAGAATAATATGATCAATTTAAAGAAGCTATTATAAGCAGGAGGCTTTTATTTTGATTTGCAATAAATTTAGGAAGGTGGTAAATATATTTTGTAGAAAGGTTTTTTTTTTATAAAAAAAAAAAAACAGAAATCCATTAATGAAATAAGGTTACAAAAGGAGACCACACATCTGGCCACAACATAAGCTTACATGAATAACATTAAAAACAAAGCAAAGACGAAACAAGTTAAAGATCGATAAAGTCGAACTCAGACCAGCTCCGGGTTGCCAGGGCGGGGCCATCCACTATAATATTCATAAACGAAGGGCCAACCAGGTTGCCAACCAACCATGGCCATCCACGACGCTTGCAGCCACGCTGCTTCCTCATCGTCCAAAACAAAACCGTTTGATCGGTCAACCAACAAGCCACAAAGGCATACAAACAAAAGAAAAGCAACAACATCAGCAACCCCAAAACATCACATAATCCAACATTCAACGACCACGTCTGCCCCGGCCACGAGCTCTACCACGAGAGGCAACAGAACAACCGGAAGATCACGCAACAAATTAAAAGAATTGCTAGGATCGCCATCTCTGATTGATTCCACAGAATCAGAAGCAGAATCAGAAGCAGTACTATAGTCATGAAGCCAGTCCAGGTGGGTTCTCAATTCAATGCTCAAATTATCCTTTACATGATACAATAATCCTTGGGGCTCCATAAAAGTAACAGGAACATCAACACAATCATTAATCACTAAGCTGTCATTAGGAGTAGGACTAGAGTTACCAGAAACTGCCACCTTACACACTTCCTCACCCAAACTCTCCACGACAGCAGGCTTAACCGGGCAAACCAACCCCACATAATTTAGAGCATGACCAACCAAAGCAGCAGGGGAAGACCTCACAGACACCAAAGGAGCCTCACGAGGAAGGTCCTCAGCACTATGAGCAACACGATTGGTGGCCAAAAGCAAACCCACAGGAGTAAAAGGTTGAGCGTCAGGGGATAAACTAGCAACATACTCAACACCACAAGCATCCCGAACCACCTCATTGACCACAACATTTTCCACATTCTCCAAACTGACCAAAACAGGGGAAACACAAACAGGCTCAGAGTTCGCCACCTTTTCAGCCAACGGAAAATCATCAACTACATCCCCAGCCAAAACATTCAAATTGTGATCAACTATAAGAATATAATTATGCGCATTAACAGTAACTTCCACAAGAGTCAAAATCATATCACTAGCGGGCACCAGAACCACAGGCGACAAACCGAGAGTGGTATCATTTAAACGGGGGGGGGGGGGCTAACAGGGGGGGGGGGGGGCTAACAGCAATCTCAACCAAAGGAGAAGAACAATTACCCGCAACAGAACAAAACAGATCCTTAGGTAGAGATTTACCCAAAATCAGATTATCAGACAACTGACGACAGTTGCTAGAGGAATGCCCAAGTTTCTTACAAGAAGAGCAAAATAATTGAGGAAAATCTTCAAACTGCACTTGTTGGACATAACCAGAAAGCTCAGGACCTAACCAAATCTTATCAGGATAAGATTTGGTAACATCCAACTCAACCAGAACACGGGCAAGAGACGGCCTGGAACCAATAGAAGTGGCTGTGTAAATTTTAAGCGGTTTAGCAAAGATCAAACCGAGACCATGCAGAATCCTGGGAGAGAAAAGATGGGGACGGAGCTGAGGGAAAGATATCCAAATTGGTACAATCGGCGATTCAACACCAATGTCCATGAGGGGGGACCATTTTGAAAGTTTCATATAGCAATTAAAAACTAGGTAAGAACCATGGCAAAAAACCCTACAGTAATCAAGATCATTTTTTAGCTTAATGAGAATATGTGTCGGGTCCAAAAGAATAACAGAAATTTCCCCCGGTAACTTCAAATTAAAGAAGAAGCACCTGATCGCATCCAAGGAAGGACGCTTAGACGGGAAAAATCCAACAAGAGAAAATTGGAACGGAGCTGCCAACGCCGAAATTTCATTCTCATAAATCCAAAGAGAAGGTAACCTGCGATAAGACGAAACCTTCAAATCAGAAAAAGAAGGAGAAGACAATGAACCAGCAAGCACCTCTAAAAATGAACGAGAAGAGGAAACACCTTCTAAAAACCCAGGATCACACAGTTTTGGAGACATGCTGGCAAAAGCCGGAAAAAACTAACCAAAACCACAAAAACTAAAGCAAAGAAACAACTATAAAGAGAAGGAAAAACTGCCCTGAGGTAGAGGAGCCACCACGACCAGTGAAACCACCCAGAAGGAGTCGCCGGAGAAGCTAGGGCATTTTCCCTAGCGGAGCGGGCGTGATGTATATTTTGTAGAAAGGTTATATATGAAATTACCTTGAATTGTAGGCTTTACTATATTATAAATTTTGCAAGGTTTATAGTGTAAAAAAAAACAAGAAAACAAATATATTTAAAAGTGTATTTTCTATTTTACAAGATGATAATTAACCAAATAAAAAATTATCACTTAAAATTTCATGGCACCTTGCAAAATTTAAATTTGTTATCTTCCAAACTTTGATTTCAATGAAATTAAATTTAAATTTATCAGCTCGATGAAAGAAACCCAATGACACAAAAAATGATCCCATTTGTGTTAAAAATAAGCCCATATCAAAAGCTTAAAGTATAGTTAGAAACTTTAAAATATTAGAGGATCAAATAATCTCCAAAATTGATATGCTTATTGTTAAACTGAGCATTTCAACTAGACAATTTCAATGAGCACAAGGTCATTAAAATTTTAAAATATCGAGGTACTTAAATGCTTGACAAATACTCTATGATTAAGAAAATCATTAAGATACATCCAATAGAGTGTTCCACTACTACCCCACCGTCATTATCAAACTACCTTCGTTCAACGACTGTCATCAGACCATCATCGCCTAATCATAATTCTAAGACCATGACCATCGTTAAACTACCAATGTTGGATAGTTGTTGCTTGACTGCCATTAATTGTTGGACATCCACTGATTTCCATTCCTCCTTGGATCATCGTTGCTCGAGACTAACAGAACATCATGACTCAATCACAATTGTTGAGCCATTGTCACTCAACCAACATATTCGGACAATTTTCCCTTAGCCACAAACAACCAAACGCCTTTCATACCATACCAACTTTACAATATTTTCAACCAGCTCCTCGTACTCTTGTAATCTTGTCATCTCCAAATTAAGGTATAGAAAAATTTTTTATAATTGACACTCATACAATTTAATTATTTTTGCTAGACAGGATCCCATAGTTTTTCCTCTTTATAGATTTTCCACATAAAAATTTACCGTCACCCTTGCTCTTTTCATTTATCTATTTGTATGTTGAACCCTCCTATAAAACTATGACAAAAAACTCTCTCTCTACCATCATGAATTTTTTAGCCAATACTAATTCTAATTGTCTATTGATTTTTCCTTGTGTTTTACATGTAGTGGAGTCATGATCATGTGACGGAAGTAGTTAGGGCTACAAGCAAACTAAACGTTCAACGAGCTACTCGTTACTCTGTTCGATTAAAGCTTGTTCGTGATCGTTTAATTAACTAAACAAATAAACTTGAATAATATTTTAAATAATCGGTCCTTAAATAAACAATCTTAAAAACTAATGTGTTCAGCTCATTTATGTTTGTGAACATCATTTAAAGCTCGTGAACAAGCTCGACATTAACCTCATAAGAAGCTCTATTTGTGTTCAATTCAGAACTCATGAATAAGCTCAATAAAAATTCAATTAATATTTGATTATAAAATTGATATATATATATATATATATATATATATATATATATATATATATATATTTTATTGTTCATGAACAAAATAAGACATTTCACATTTGTCCATATTTGCTAGATTGTTTGTTTAAAATGTCCATGAACAAATAGAAGATGAATAATAGATCACTTGTTAGTGAATAAACTCATTTGGTAGCTCAAGAAAACTAGTTATATATGTTCATGAACTATGTCATTTGATGGCTTAAGAGTACTCGTTAAATAGTTTATGAACGTGTTTGTTTGATAGTTTAAAAAAATTTGTCAAATATATTCACAAACATGTTCGATGTAATTGTTTTTTGGGAGGCTCGATAAAACTCATTTGCTAAGTTAATGACCATCTAGGAATAGAGCTCGTTTAGTCATTTATAGCTCGTTAAGGCTTGTTTGTTTATACCTCGATAAACACTAAATGAATTGAACATGAACCAAACATGAACAAACATGAACACTAATTAATTTGAACAAACCAAACATGAACACAAACAATCAAGCTCGAATCAAACACGAACCAAACTTGAACAAGCTAATAATAAATGAACTCAAACATGAACACTCACATACTCGGCTTGGCTCGATTTGTTTGCAGTCCAAGAAGTTGTCTGAATGGCTAAGAATAAATTAAATGATGATTTCCATTATTTAAGGAAACTTTTTTTTTTTTGAATATATAGTAGGATTTTATAACTTTTTTTTAATTTTAATCTCTGAAAGCAAGATACATAAGCAACTTAAATTAATCTTAAGCTTCATTTTGAACACTTTTTATATTGCTTTCTAAAGCAGTTTTTTAGTACAAAAACTTTTTAAATTAAAAAACAGTAAAAAAATTGTCCCAAACAAGATTAAATATACTGTGCGGATGCCAAACGCCGTCCGGAGACCAACCAAAATGTGTCACGTCACCACTTCGCTCGGTACTGCTTGGTACCGCTGACGTAGCGCATTCTGATTGATCTCCAGACGATATTATGCGTCCGGCCTCCGCACAAAATAATTTCTCCACAGATGTAGCCTTAGGCATTTTACTTTGTTTCAGGCTATAAAACTTTGTGAGCCCAAAAACAAAAAAGAAAAAAAAGAAAAAGAAAAAGAGTAACCTTTGTGCTCTATGATTCTTAGGTTAAGAGCAGCATTCACATTTGATTGAGCTGTTAGCTACTTTAAGCTTGCTTAATGTTAATTAAACTAGTTATAATATTTTGCTTCTACTGTCTCTTCTCCACGTGCTGCACGCTCCACAGTGATTAGAAAATTATGCTTAGTATATCTCATTGGGTTTAAGAGGTGATTAAAGCACATGCTTGCATTTTATGATTGTTAAATAAGTATGAAAAGAGGCTAATTAAGCATAAAGTGAAAGTAAATGCAATTTTCATTTTCAAGAAGAAAATCATGTCTCATGTGATTATTTGTTAATGCAAAGTTAATTGTTGAAAATAATATGTAGCTTTATATTTTTGTATTTCTTTTTGTGACAAAAGATATTTATTGGATTGAAAGAAATAAAAGAGAGTTCTTTTGCACTCAACAATTTATGGATTGATTTGTCCCTAATTGTTTCTCTTAGGTGAGGGGTTATCTATTTTCAAGCATATGTTGAATTTGTTCAACTTATTGAGAATTTTCTGGTGATAATTCCAAGTGTGTCATTTTTTTTTTTTTGAGTCTCATAAATTATCACAAAATACTTCAGTAAAATTTTGAGGGTTCTTAACTACTTTGATTCATGAGTGAGAAAAATTAAATCAAATATTATAGATGGAACCAATAACATTTACATCTCATGGGCGGCGATGGCTGACGACGGTGGCGAGTGGCAGCGACTGGCGGTGGTGAGGTTATGGAGGGTGGCAGTAGTTGGAAACAGTCAATACAGGAAAATATGTCATTACCGTTGAATTTTTTTGGCAGATAGATATACGCCTGAAAATGCAGCAGCCGAACCGGCGGAATATACACTTGTAACTTTACGGCGGAATTTCTGGTGAAATTTCGTCTTTAGAACACCGGCACATATTCCGTCGGAAATTAAAAATTAATTTTTGTCAGTTTTTACCGGCATAATTTTCGGTGAACATTGTGCTGGCTTACTTAAACTCGATGAAATGTTACCGATGTATTATCCGGTAGTGATATGACCGACGGAAAATCCTCCAAAAAATTCAACGAGAAGGGCCCTATTTCGACCTCTCTGCCATCTTTCTTCTCATTTTTTCCCTCTTGCTTCAGTTAGCTTTGCTCGCGTCCGAGAGCTGCCCTGAAGGCGACCAGACCCTCACCAACTTTCGTCACCGAACTTGCACTATTCGTAGCCGTCGGTTGCCTCTACTCACCGCCTCAGGTAAGAGAAGGTTGCAACCTCCGCATGATAAGGTATCTTGGTGTATTCTTTTTGCTTTTGTTTTGGATGTTCTCACTAGACATTTGCAAGAGAATGAACCTTGGTGTATGCTTTTGATTTTGTTCTGGATGTTCTAACTAGACATTTGCAAGAGAAGGTATCTTGGTGTATGCTTTTTGATTTTGTTATAAATGTTCTCACTAGACATTTTTAATAGAATAAAGCTTGGTGTATGCTTTTGTTTTTATTATGGATGTTCTCACTAGACATTTGTAAGAGAATGTATATTGTTGTATGTTTTTAATTTATTTTTGTTATGGATGCTCTCACTAGACATTAATTTGCAAGAGAATGTATCTTGATGTATTTTCTTGGAAAGTTATAATATCTCATATGAAATGGCAATCAACTTTAATATATATCATGACACAATTCTCACAGCATATTGTCATCTGCTAATTAATGGAAAAATGAAGAATTTTACCCACACTATTTCTCTCACCTTGCATGTTATATTAATGTATTTGTTCTATGCAGTAGACTTGGTCACAATAATTTTGTTCCTTACTTCTCTAGGTGATTAAGTTATTACCTCAAACAAAAATATAATATTTTGAAGTATTACTTTTTATCTTCAATGATTTTGGTTTTAGTTATGGATGTTCTCACTAGACATTTGCAAGAAAATGTATTTTTGTGTATTCTTTTGGCTTTAGTTATGGATGTTCTCACTATATATTTGCAAGAGAATGTAAGTCAACCTTAAACTCCAAAGGATTTCGCATAAGTAGATATAAAACTTAATACATGGAGTGTACTTTTCAACCTACTCTTGCAATTCGTAGCTCACAGTTCTACTTATCATATCCATGCTTTCCTTCATCAGATGTCACATAGAGTACTCCCTTCTACCCCTACTACCCACCCCCATCTTCTCATGGTGTCCCTTTAACATATCCAAATCCACCATTTGTCTCGTCATACTATCCCCTATCATCACCTCAACCCACTATAGGTGGACCTTCCACCCTAACTGTAGTAGAGCAGGCAACAGAGGATCGCCAGTTGATTGAACTTGACAGTGACACATATGTACTAATTATATTTCAAACATACAAATAAAATTGAATAAATTTTTTTGACACATAACATATTTCTTTCAGGTTTCATCTATCAAAGCAACCAATGCATAAATACTGGACATAATATGGAGCAGGTTTGATGCTCCTTCTGTTTCTTAGAAGAAAGTCTCCTAAGAAGTACGAGACATGTGGTTTAGAGAGTTTGAGGTCAGTTATTATATAAATATGTTATAAGCTAACAAAAGCATATATTCTTTATTGTATGTTTTTAAATACAGAAAGATTTTTGTTAGCTACCACAACACAATGATAAAATCAGAAAGAATTTTGAGAAGCGTGGGTCGACTCGCATGTGAGATATGTTTACAGATATTAGAAAGTCAGGTGAGCGACCACTCTGGATTAGTGAGAGTGTATGGATTGAGTTGAACAGTGCTTGGGTTAGCTTAGACTATAACGAGAGGGACCAAAAAAATAGACAGAACGGAGATTCTGATGTTGGGGGCATGGGTAGTTTTCTTCATACTGGGGGTTCTATTCCACATACTGAGCACAAAAGATGTTTAGTAAGGAATTTTAAATTTTTTTAATAATTTACTTTAATATGAATACTAATATATGTCTGTTGCAAAAAGAGGTGCTAGGTAGAGAACTGATGCCTATTGAATTGTATAGTCACACCCACATGCAACAAGAGGATCAGCAATGAGTTGATGAGTGAGCAAGGAGAAGCTATGTAAGTACATAAGTTTAATTTTTTTGATGTCATGTCTAAATTGCTTAAATTTTTATTAACCTTCATAGGAGGAATATACACGGCTTCGAGAGAGAAAGGTTGCAACAAGTGAAGGTTTTTCTAGTTTTCGATAGATATTCCAACGATAATATCTGTCGATAACAGTGTGGCAGATTAAAGCGGTAGATTATCCATCGATATTTTTGGTATATAGTTTTCCACCGGAATTACCAGCGAGTTATATGCCAAAATACACCATCTAAAAGATGTTAGTTTCCTATCATTTTTTTTCCTCTCGAAGTTTGCCGTAAATGCCGCCGAAAATATTTCCGGTGGAAAAAATTTTATATGTTTATATTTCCGAAGGATGAATTATCGTCGGATAATCTTTCATCGGAAAGATTAAATTTTCGGTGGATTTTGATCGTTATTGGCGGGTTTTTTCACTGGTAACAAAGCATTTTCCTATAGTGGGCGACGGGCGACAGAGGGCAGTGGCTGATGGTTGGTGGCAATCAAGCAGGCTTGTTGTTTAAATAGCTTTCACTCAAAATTGAAGAATTCAAAATACATTTCTTCACTTTACATTACATTTATTATAATTTTCTTTGAATCATTTTGTATTCCAACCAAACACCAAAATTTGTAAAACTCTTGTATTTGAAATACTTTACAACCTAAATTAATCCAACCAAACTATCTCTTAACAAAAAAGTGCCTAACAAAAAAGGGGTAAAGTTAAGAGCAAAATATAAATTATTAGAAATGAGGTGGCATAAGTGGTGGAATGTTACACTCTCACATCCCTTAATCCCCCAAATGGCTACTATGACTCATTTAAAAAGTCATTTTTATACCACCAATATCCATCAAAAGTTTACCTTCACCAAGATGGGCATAAAGTGCACTATAGGAATAAAAAATTGGAAGACAATAGACCAAAATTATTTTATACAAAACAATTGAGGAAAAAATAAACCAAAAGCATCTTATTAAGCATATGAATATGTCAACATGTAAGAAAATTAATAAAAACTAATAAAATAATATCAGATGGCGTAAATTTAAATACACATCGATTATCGATCAATCATATTCATGCCAATGATTCTATTATCTACTTTCATCAAGTATTATGTCATGTTTCATCCATGTTGTATTAGTCTAAATGCTAGTTATATACGTTCTATATCTATTCTATTTATCAATCATTTCATATGCTTTTATACTCTTATGTAAATACCTGCTAACATGAATATAATTATGAATAGCATGGTAGGACATCCAAATAGTTATATTATATTTTCTTGTAATTAGTATTAGTATCAAGTGTTAGGTGTCAGGTGGTAATCTTGTAAGAGTCATCACTCATGATCATCAGCGTATCTGATCCCCTTATGACTCCCTATCTTGTATTGGGAATACACCACAATTCATAAATTAAAGGAAAGTCTATCGGTCTATCCTCTTCTGCAGGGCATTTTGCTCCGATCAACCTGAATTATTTTACAACTAGCCATCATTCCTTGTAATGTCACATTTATCTTATATCAATCAAATTAGTAATATTTTTAGATGCAATAATCTATGGAAATGCGGGAAAATTTATACATGATGCATTTTCTTTAAAAAATCATAAATATAAATTTATTCTATGAAATTTAATAATATTATAGTCAAAATGCTTATAAGGATCATATCTATCATATACAAAAATTTACATGATGAAAGTATGATAAATTTGGAGAAAATATATTTTTATTGATTTGGGGAAAATTAAATTCATCAAACTCAAAATCATTGAAATCCAAAGTAGGATTCTAGTTACCTACCATGAGTAACAATATCTTAGAATAAAATCCATGGAAGAAAATAACCCAAATAGCTTACTCTTTCTTCTCTCTCTCCTTATGTTCTCTTCCTTTCCTCTCCTTCTTCTTCCAATCACGGCAAGCTTAGATAAAAAAGGAGGCAGAGGAAAAGGCGAGTGGAAAATTTATATTTAAAAATGTCATTTTTTACTCTGAACCTGTCACCGCAGTGATGCATGTCTCTCCCAAAGTTATGGTAGAATAGAGAACTCAAAGTGGCATCGAAGATTTCTTAACTCTGTTGCGCTCTCAAGAACAACACTATAGAGCTCTAGCACAAATTTTTAAAATTATTTTTACAAATTTTAAGTCATTACAAACCTTGAAAAAATATCATCATTAACATTTCCACTATCGTAATTCGAGAGAAATTAAAGGAAAATATGATGAAATTTTTTTCATTCAAATCAAATTAAATAAAAAAATCAAATTGAGATGAAACAAAATCAATATAAATTATATCTATACAATTTAAAATCACTTACAGATCATTGGTCTATTAAATCATAATTTCAATCAATTAACTTATATATATATATATATATATATATTAAATTGGATATCATTCAATATTTTGCCATGATATCAATCAATTATGCAATAAACATCAATCAAAATCAATTAAATAATACATTCTTTAGATAAAAAATTCTACCAGTGGATCCTCGAGATGCATTCTTATAATTCTGTTGAATCAAACTATAAACTCTAGGTCGTAGTAATGTTAGCGCTACTGTAACAGAATTTATGGGTTCTCTTCGTCTTTCATAAGCTCATCTTTCATATGTTTTATTCATGGATCCTTCATTGTAACTTCTAGATTCAGCAGTCCTCTCTTTATAGCCCTACTTGGACTGCTATACTCCAAACACCAATCTTCATTCTTCAAATCTCTGAGGACAATCAGCAATCCTATGCCTATATTTTCCCCACCTAAAATATTGTTCTGTCAATAGAAAAAAACTGACCTAGATATCTTCATCAACAATGAACACACTTTGGATTACTGGCAACAAATACCATAGATCTTATCTGATAATCACTAGATCTGAAACTGCTCTTTTCATTAACAGTTAACTTACTCTTCTCTTCCACTGCACTCTTTCTACCATGTCTTGCTTAAGCTGAAGAATTGCTAAATAATTCTCCATCAGCCTTGCTCTCTCCACTAGCTCTAAAAACTCTCTAATCGTCAAAGGCACTAATGGATGTCTTAACTCATCTCAGAATTCACGCAAAAATTGATAACATTTTTCGTTAACAATACTAATTGATTGAGGGGCATACTTGACTAATGATATAAACTCAGCTAGGGGTTTCAATTTTTGACACGACACAAAACACGACCCGAACCCGACTCGAAAAAATCCGGGTTCGAGTCAACCCGAACTTGAAACGGGTTGGGTTCGGGTTCAACAAATCAACCTGTTTTAAAAATCGCGTCGGGTTTGGGTTGACCTAGCAACCCGATATTGACCTGAAATTGATCCGAAGTGACACGAAAACTCATATTTGACCCGAAAACCTGATATTGACCCGTTTTTTACCTAAAAATTGAAGATTGACCCAATTTTTGACCAAAAAACTAGCAATTTTGGGTCAACCCCGGGTCATTTGTGTCGGGTCGGGTTGACCCGGACTCGAATCGGGTCGGATTCGGGTCCGAAAATCTGACCCGGTTTTAAAAATGGGTCGGGTTCGGGTTGACCCGAAAAAGAAGGTGGGTTTGACAACAAAGAAAGAAATTCCAAGACAAGTTGAACTCTCATATCAAGTGGGAAGAGTTTTTTAGTACATTTAGGGATTAGTTCATGACCCTATATGCAATATAATAAATGTATGAGATTTTTATGAGATTGAAGCAAAGGAATAGAGCATTTATATAATATAAAGCTAAGTTTATGGGTGTCAATTCAGGTCAATGGGTCATGTTCGGGTAGAACCCACCTTCTTTTTGCTTCATCTTCAAACAAAAATATTGTTAGTGGTACTTTTTTATTTTTCGAGCACTACATGCTATCAAATATATTTTTATTCTCAGCAACTAATCTTCTGCTACATATGGCTCTACAACTCCCTTACATAATGGAGACTTTAACTTATGAAACATCTAGAGATGTTTGTCCTTAATCCCTGATTGTCTACTATGACTTTCACTTAAAACATGAGCAACCATACTAACAAGTTGTAATATGCTATTAGAAGATATTGGGCGTGTTGCTACACTTTGTTCATTTTGTGTATGTATATCTTGATCAGTATGGTCCATATTTTATAATTATCTTTCCTAATCAATTAATCATATAAACTCAATACACATATACACAATTAAATGTAAAGAACAAAATCTATATTACCTGCTTCTACCCCACTCATAATCAATCCTACGCTCATGTTATAATTTAATTCTTCCAATAAACCACTACTCTAATATCACTTTATAACATCCCAGAATCTAAATTAAAAGAATTATTTCTTATCTATCTTATATCTTCTTAATTCATAATAGAGCTATTAATCATCCATTAATTTGATAATTTTAATGAAAGCCACTATAAATCTTATACAATAAAAACTAATGCTATATTCATTTTTTTCAAAATATAATTTACAATAGCTAAGAGATCATTCAATACATTAATCTATTTTTTAACTCTTGACTATAAAAAATAAAAGAAAATATAAAATAAAATGAAACCTAAAAATCCTGATCAATCTTACTCTGCAGAATCCTATCCCTTTCCCATACCTGAAATCAAAATTATATAATGAGCTTACAAAGTCCAACATGGAACCAAAACTACAAATGCTTTCAATGCAATGTCTCAAGAGTCAATATACATGCTCATCTTAATCATTACATTAATATCTACAATAAATAAGCTATAAAATCACTATAAGAATTAATAAGATTAGTAAAAAAAAACCATCTTATAAAGTATAAGAATATGTTAACATATAAGAAAATCAATTAAAATATATAAAATAATGTCAATTAATTAATGCATCACATTAGTATGTCATATTAATATGTCTATCAACGTCTATTGATGTCCTTGCCACATGTTATACCATGTTGTATTATCTAAATGCTAGTTCTATTAATTTTGTTTATCAATCATTTCATATGCTTTTATTTCTCTTATGTAAATGCATACAAACATGGATACATTTATGACTAGCAAGGCAGGATATGCTGTTAGTTACATGATTTTTTTTCTGTATCTTGTATTAGTATCAAGTTTCAGGTGTCAGGTAGCTATCTTGTAAGAATCATCACTGATTCCTGTCAGCATATATTATCCCCTTACTCCTTATCTTAAATGTTAAATATTGTATTAGGACTACATCATAACTCATAATTTAAAAGAAAGTCTGTCGTCCTACCCACCTATATAAGCTGTCTTGCTCCAACTAACTTGAATTATTTTATAACAAGCTAACCATTCTTGAAATGCCACATTTATCTCATATCATTCATATCACTATCTTGTATGAGAAGTAATAATTTATGAAAATGCAAGAAAATCTATACAAAATTCATTCACTTTAGAAAATTATAACTATCAATTTATCAAGTGAAATTCAATAATATTATAGTTAAAATGCTCATAAAAATCATATTTATTGATTTGAAAAATTCATCAAACTTAAAATCATTGAAAATAAAAGTAGGATTTGGGTTACATACCATGAGTAAAAGAAATCTCATAACAAAATTGATGAAAAATAGCCCAAATAGCTCTCTCTCTCTCTCTCTCTCTATCTCTCTCTCTCTCTCTCTCTCTCTCTCTCTCTCTCTCTCTCTCTCCCCTCTTCCTTTTCCTCTCCTTCTTCTTCCTTACTCGGTAAGACAAAAGAAAAATAGAGCGGGGGAATGGATGAGTGGAAATTTTATATTTAAAACAAGATTAAATGCCTAGCACTACGACTCTCTAAACCCGGTGCCATAGTTTTGCATGCAGCTATCCAACTTAATATAAAACAGAAAGCTCAGTGCTGCAGTGGAGCTTTCCCGGCGTCGCCATGCTCTCTAACACAACGTTGTAGCACTCTAACCCAGATTTTTAAATTTTTATTCTAAAACTATTTCCACAAATTTCAGGTCATTACATATATATTTCATATACTTGATTGTATTAATAGTAAATGCTAATACTAAGTATAACATGATGCCATGATTTACCAAGATAAGTTTGTGGCTCTATTTTAATGTAATGTGCTTGGAGTTTTTGTTTATCTTCTTTCCATTAACACATGTTTTATAAGAGACCCAAAGATAGCAAGCTCTAAGAGGATAGGTAGAGTATGGATTTTACTCTCTTTTGCTAAATAATTTTACTATTTTATAGATATTTAATGATTTATATTGATTTCTTTATGATGATCTATAAATGAAAAGTGTATTAGTTTAGGACTAGCTAGTCTCTTATACAATTCATTAATATTAGCCCAAATTATAAATCTCCCAAATTATTATCCCAATTTCCATTAAAAAAAAAAATCACACATAATATATCTAATATACAACTATTTCATGCACCAAAAAGTTATATGCATCAATAATTACCTCTTTCTTACGGGAGTTTGACTTCACTCAGCATCAAACATGTTTCAATCTTAGATGATAACTTTGATCATGATGAATAAGATCATAAAATAAAAGATAGTCTTGGTACTTATAACCCCAACAAGAATCAAAATGATGATATCAAATAAAGGATAAATATTTAATAAAAATCCATAGCAAACATAATGAGTGAATGGATAAACCCCCATTTTTCTGTTGGGTTTTTCAGTGGCAGAGGGCTGGATTGTTTTAATTCATCTATGCTTCCTGTTAATTTTTTGAATGGTGAATTGCTTCTATTGTATGTATGAAGAATATTATTTTTGTATTTTGGAGATTATCTTTTGTGATTGAATGGAAAATATCTCTTATTATTGTGATCTTGTGCTTCTCCTCTCTCAATATTCTTTATTCTGATATCTTTTACTAGTCTTTCTTTTCCTTTAGATTAGTATTTTTCTTAATTCTATGTTCCTATCTAACTTATCTTTTATGCTAGGTCTGATGAGGCCTGTTGTTGATGTGCTATGGATGTATGTAACCAGTTTTTTTTTATTTCCATGTGCCTTTGATGGTGTTTTTATTGGACCTCTCTTATTTTTTGCAGGTTCCTCTTGGTGGTTCCTAAAGTCTATCCAAGCTTGGGCTTATTTTTAGGTTTGGCTTCTTGCCCATCTTGTTTTTTTTTTTTTTTTGGTGCAACTTAGTTTGGAAATTTATGCTCTATAGAAAGGGTGTCAATTTCGGGTCACGGGTCGGGTTCGGGTCGAACCCGGAACTGACCGGGTTCAATCGGGTCGACCCTAACCCGACCCGGATAGGCAAACGGGTCGAAATCCTGGATCCGAACCCGACTCGCTTCGGGTTCGGGTCAACCCTACACGACCCGCAATTCGCAGCGTGACGCGACTTCGCAATTCGCAGCGTGACCCAGTGCGGCGGGTCGGCGGCAGCGGCGCGGATATATATATAAGATTTTTTACACTGATAATAGTGTTGATAGGGACTATATATGTACCTGTAATTTTTCTTAAATTTATTATTTCATATATATACTTGATTATTGCACTTTGAATGTAATTTTTTGACTATTATATGTATGTTCAAGGTGCATCATATAGACTTACAAGTTACAACACATCTTATGAAGCATCATTTCACATCATCACAAATCACTTCCAAAAATATTTTTTATTCATTACTAATACAATTATTTTTAATTCTTTACAAGTGACATCATTACAAAAAATATGAGATTTCCTCAGCAGTTAATAGTGACGGTTTGCTAACCACTATTATAGAGAGGTACATGCAACACTTTTTAGTGCTGCTAAAATTTTACTAAAAATACAAGTTAGCCATGTCGCAACATGTTATTGTACTAATGGTGATGCAATATGTTATTCTGTCATTTGCGTTACAAAATATTATTTTCATTACTTTATTTCACTACTACATTAGTTGAATGAAGGTCTCTGGCCGTCATACTGATTAGAAAGCCGTTTTATAAAGTAGTAAAAAAAGTTGTCCCAAAAAAAAAACATAAAATAAAATATTGAATTGGATTTAAATATTTATGTATATTAACACAATGTTTATCAAAGTCATAACTAAGACGGCTCTATTAGATTTGTTGGCTTCTTTACTAATTATTGGGGTGCTATCATTGACTTCCATTCTAGAAGTTTTGAGAGTGATTACCAGCCTCTACGTTAGTGTCAACAATAGCAGCTTTCCTTATTAGTTTGTTTGATTATTTATCCTTTTTCTGTTTTTTTTTTTTTTTTTTTCAAATATTTAATATTAGATCAATTATCTTTACCAATAATAACCACAAATTAACAACATATTAATTAACCATGCAATTAGGGCTGTAAGTGAGTCAGGTCGGTCGACTCATGAATCAGCTCGATAAATGGCTTGTGAGTCGAGCTCGATGAGCTGATGAATCAAATTTGAGCTAGTCCTAACTCGACCGAAGACTCACCAGTCGGCTTGTTTAAAAAATATTGATATAAAATCTATTTAAAATATATTACAATTTAAGTATCTCAGCATAAATTTATTAAAAATATTAAAAAATAAATTTCATTTCCTTATATCGAATTAAAGATTATTTATTATTTCTTTTTTAATTTCTATTTCCTTTTGACATTTTATTATATTAAATTATTAATTGTTGGAATAATAATCATTTTCTCTCTTTAATAACAAATGTGTCAGCTCGAACTGGTTGAATTAAGCTCAAGCTCGAGCTCAAACTCAAACTCAAATAATTAATCGAGCTCAAGCTCAAGCTAAAGCTACATGTGATCATAACAAACTTTAACTTGACAATCTTAATTGAGTTCAAATTTCTATTAATTTTACCTAATCTAAATATTCAACATCCCCATGATTAAAGTTATTTCTTGGATTGACCAAACTCTTAACAATATTAATTAATTTAAGTTAATAACATTCTCATCGCGTTTGAAAACATCGAATGCTCACAGGTCAACAAATCTCTGATCTTCTTATAATGCGCTTTAGTTAAGTTTTAATTACTTTTTTGAAGCATAATTCAACCCTTAATTAGCATCCATCTTTGATAAGGTTAAGCTCTAATTATTGCCACTTGCTAATTAAAAATAAACAAATAGATTAAGCAATTAATGCTACAACCATTGTCAAAAGAGGACACGTAATGTCTTATTAAATCATTAGTTTAGTAATAATAACTCACTAAACATGCCCTAAATTCAAGAATTTTTTAATATTATAATTTTCCCTATTTTATGCTTCTTTTTGGAAAGTAATGGTTTTGTAAGCATGGACTTTGACATACAAGGCCTCCTTTCATTTTTATTAGATTTATTGTACTATTAAAATTCGGATATTCTTAGTTGTTTGGGACAGCTTTCTTATTGCTAATTAAAGCAACTTTTTCGTATAAAAATTTTAATTTTTTACAAGAAAGCTTCTTTAAGAAGTAGCAAGAAAGCAACCTTCGTTTGAGATAGCTTTTTTCTGCTTCTTAAAGCATCTTTCTAGTACAAAATTAAAAAATTTTGTACTAAAAAAGTGCTTTAAGAAGCAGAGAAAAAGCCGTCCCAAATGAACCCTTAGGCTTCATTTGGGATGACTTTCTTAATGTTTTATAAAGCAGTTTTTTCGTACAAAATTTTTTTTTTGAATTAGAATTTTTTGCGCTAAAAAGTTTCTTTATAAAGCAGTAAGAAAGCTTTCCAAAACGAAGCCTTAATATCCAACTTTATTTGTTAATTAGTATTGGCATTATTAATTGAACTTCTAATTGTTAGCATGCTTTGAGATATTGCATGTCATTATCAATTTTCTTGTAAGGTTGAACTATTTTGGATATTTAGTTGTTCATCTTTGATTTTTTTTTTAAAATAAGATAAATATAGTATATATTAGTTTTGGTCCTTTAATTTCATATAGGTGATCATTTGATCACTTAAGTTGAATTTTAATACCTCATTCATCATTTATATTTATAAATTGTATATCTCTGACATATCATGAGACATTGAAAAAAAAAATCAAAATGATATGATCAAATTTTTGTTTAATGGTAATTTTCTTCCTTCTCTAGTTATAAAAAATTTACCTTTATTTTTATCATTAAAAATTTAGCCCTATATGATAATTATTGATCTAGACATAATAATAAATATGTAACTTAGTTTCTTAAGTCTTCTTAAGATTGAAAGGAGGATAGGGCTTAAACCTTTAGGAAGAGGAGAGGAGGGATGGGCTGCCTAAGCCTTTTAGGGAAGAAAGAGTGGAGAGGTATGGGAAACATAAAGAAAAAAGTGGAGAGGTGAAATTAATATTATTGCGGGCCATAATATTTGTTGTCGTAGAGAGATAAAAAGCTTAACGTTTTAGCTTTTACCGAAGACCCAACACATAGACAGATAAAGGGAGAGAGGTGCAAGAGTTATAAAAGACACTATAATTTTTATGTGAAAAATCTTGAAATAGGGGAAAAGTCATCGGGCCTTGCCTAGTTGAAAGGAATAAACTAGTGTTTGTTGTTGATTACAAATAATGCCCTTCATTAGGGAAAAGCTTTGGCTCAAAATAAATCATATAAAGCACATTATATAGTTGAAGTTAGAAAAATCAAATGACGTAAGAGTTGTTCTCAAGAGAATTTGGCATGTTCATTTAGTTGGTAGGATTGTAGTCGAGGGACAGATGTTGCAGGGATCATAGTCGATAGGCGTTGATGGTTGGAGGGATCGTAGTCGGATGGCGATGGTGGTCGAAAGGACAGTAGTTTACAGGCAATGGTTGTCGGTGGGACAGTAGTCGGCGAGCAACAGAGGTCGAAGGGATTGAGAGGCTCATGCTTCATAAATATGATGAAGACCCATAGTAATTTTGGAGTGCTCCATCGAACGGCTCATATTGGTTCCCTCGTTCATAGAGTGTTTATTTAGTAATTAGATGCTTTAGTGATATCAAACTTAAGTGATCTTTGGCTCATTGGATTCATCTCGTCGATCCACTCGATTCAACTATAAGCATGTCATTTTTGTATATCATTTGGTCACCCAAATAATGTTTTGGAGTTTTTGAATATGCTTTAAGCCATTGATTTGTGCCCATTTGGGCTAGGATTGGACTGATTTTGTTATTGTTTGATTCATCTCACTGAAACGTTTAATTTGGCTATAAGCTTGCTGAAATTAGAGTTCAGATGGTCCCACATTTACTTTTGGAAGTTGCCAATTAGAATATACCTCAGTATTCATGCTTGATCAAGGCGATTTTTGTTGAAATATCAAATATGATAAATAAAGTTTTGCATGTGTTGTTATAAAGATCAAAGTTTTTATTTTTTGACAGAGAAGTCTTTTTTCTATGAGAGAAGGCTATGAATTGGGGTGTTTGATGATCACAAATAGTTTTTGCTATATATGACTCATTCGTCAAATAAGCAAATCAGTAAACAAATAAAAGATATAATATTAAATACATAATTATGCTAGATATCATGATGGAAATCATGTTAAGATGGGTACCAAAAATCTTTACATTTGCTATAAGATTAGTGTGATACAAATTCTTCTTTAGTTGAAATCCTTTTAAAAATCTTTTTATTTTTAGAGATGGAAATTATCTTTCCGAAGTATATTTTAGGGAACCTTCCATCGATCTCCCATTAACTCTATTTGCTTTTATCTTAACATGTCATTAAAGAGGGGCGACTTATCTATAGAATACATCCAACCTTATAAAATTTTTTTAATGTATAATATCATATGATCAAATTTAATGGTAACTTGACATGGTCAATCATTATAATTTAAAGTGAATATTTGAGTTAATGTGCCATTTTGAGTCATGTGTTTGTTTAAAAACTAATAGCACTCAAATATAAACATAAGAAATCTATGTGGGACCAATAGGCAAAAACCCTAGAAGAGTTTGAGAATGTGAAAAACCTTCAAGAGCATCATAGATTATATTAATAATATGACAAACAAAACACCTTCAAGAGCACCAATTGATACATCATTGAAATATCAAGGCTAAAATGCTAAATGATGTACTTAAGTTCACCCTAAAACTCTAGAAAATGGGGGATTGAGAGAGGCAACGCAAATACTAGAAACTTACACAGAGGGCTTGTTAATTCATTTCAATTTAATCGGTGCCCTAACAGGGGCAAATCCAGTCTTTTTTTTTCAGCGTGGGAAAACTCTTGTAGTGACTAAGTAGCTCATTACACTCTTGCAGTGGCCAAGTCTCTAAGGCATCAAGACAGCCTTGTCTCCTTTCATATCTAATGTCATTGAACGGATGTTCTTTTTTCTCCAATGTTTAAAAACTGATGCATATTTTATAAAAATATGGATACTTATGTCTATGTATGATTTAGTAGGTGATTTATAATATTCAGATCCCCATGCCTGCTTTCACCTAAATTGCAGTGGGTCTGCATGCTCTACTAGTTGCTTCATTGGTGAACATTGATCAAGCTTTTTTTTTAATGAGAAAAGCTATGTTATCTAATTCAACAATTTGAATATTCTTTACAAAACTTGGTTCATTACCTATCGTAGCCTTTGTTTGGTTGGCCATTTTAAGGAGAATTTAAGTTGGAATCAAACCAAAACCTGCCAAATATCTTATAAGAGGATCTAAAAAAATTTAAGATTTAGCATCTTGTTTTTTAGTATCTAAATTGCAGGAAACTGGCATCAAAAGTGTTAAGCATTCTTAGTATTATTAACACAAATCAACACAACCTAAAGCACAACAGGTAACATGTAAGTCAACTAATAAGGAAAAAAGATAAGAAAAAGAAAATTTTATCAATAAATCATAACAATTTTTAAGAAAAAAGATAAAAAAGAAGACAAAGTAAAACAAGGAAGACTCGATCAAATTAAACTTGCAGATGCTGAAGAACACAAGTCCCCTCACCCAAGCAAAATTATTGTAAGATGTAAGATCTTAAACTTGTAACCAAAAATATCTCCATAAGTTAAAAATAAATCAGGGACTGAAAACAGTGTTGTAAGATTCAAAGAATGTGAGGACGATTTAAAGATCGGCATACCTAAAGGGGGTAAGGTTATCTTTAACAAATTGATCAAATGTCTAGTTCTTCTCTCTTAAATTGCTATAGACTTTGCTATCATGAATGCAACTCTGAATCCAAGCCTAGTTACCATCATTTAATACGTGTTTCTGTAGCCAATTAAAGTAATCATCGAGACGATATTCCTTATGCCCGCGACCAGAGACGACCTCGCCTAGTCGCCTGCACCGTTGTTGGTTACAACAAAGGTGAAAATAGTGAAGCAAAAGACAAGCAAGATGAGAATAAACATGAAAAAAGGTGAAGCCAAAGAAGCCACAAAACACTGCAACAACTGCCGATGAGCCCTACAATGGAGACGACCATAAGGAAAACCCAAAGGGTGATCAAAGGTCGTTCCATAAACTTTTCACAGAAGGTACTCACACGTGTGTTGAGCCAAATTCTCGAAGGATGCGCGCAATTCGCCAATGCCAACGCCAAAAACAAAACATTTCGGAACTTTGGGTGATGTGCAGGCATGCGCAAGATGGGTATTGGGTCATGTTAGGGCAATTTTTTTTTTTTTTTTGATATATATATATATATATATTGGGGGGGTGGCAGAATTACAAAATTATCAACTTATACATTAATTCTTCTTTTAGGGTGGGCATTTGCCCACCCTCGAATGAGTGGGGATCCGCCTCAATGCCCTAATTCTCTCAATTAAAAGATATTTAGAGACTTAAAATAGCTCATTAACTGCCTAATTAGTATCATTTGCCTATTGACAGTTTAACTAAAATGTAGAGTATTCATTGCAATCATTGACTTAAAATTACCTATCATAAGGAATTCATATATAAGAATTGAAGAGATTCCATCATCATTCATTCAAATGAAAATTATATTAATTCAAATAATTTTATTTTCAACAAGAACAGAGACTTCTAAATCTGTATAACAATTTCCATTAGATTGTAGGATTTCTGCCACTTTTTTTTTCACTTTTCAAAACACCCAGCAATATGTAGCTCTCCTTAGTTTATTGATTAGAAATTTGACTCTCAATTAAGAAGTCCTGAATTTGAATCTGTGTATATTTGGCCGTTGACCCTGATTTCCAAAAAAAAAAAAAAAAAAAGCCAGCAATGGAAACTAACCGTACTCAGAGAAACTATTTGACAAGCAACGTAGCTCCCATGCCTTAAAATGCTGCCACGTACGCTCAATTTGAAGTATTCTACAAATACTTTCGGCTAAGAATCATTTTCCTTAGCTAAATCCTCACTCATCTCCTGTAACTGAGCAAGAGAATTTGAACTAGAAGACAGATTCCCACGTCCCACCTCAAGATTGATCACAATGAGAAGAAAAAGCGCATAGAGGGAAACCGAGCTGGCAAGAAGAAGAACCGAAATAAGAAAGAAAGGAGCAGTAGAAAAGTCAGAATTCAAAGCCATCCTCAGTCAGTCGTTTGGCTCGCAATTTCAAACGAGTCCACTTTCTGTCTTATAAAGGATCTCATGCTTATTATAATTTTTAAATATTTTTGTTTAGTTTTTCCACACATGCCACTTTACCTCTATATAATGCCCTTCTCTTCGCTTTTCATCAAATCAAACCAATTCCATCCCAATACAATTTCACAAGCCTTCACATCTTGCGCATCTCTCTCTCTCTCTCTTCTATTTGATTGTCTCTCTCTGTCGCTCTGTGATCGTCAGTTAGGGAGATGGAAGTACATGGAGGAGCATGTAGTTCTGCAACTCCTCATAGCGAGGAGGAGATGGAGCTGAGGAGAGGGCCGTGGACGCTAGAGGAGGACCTTGTTCTAATGAACTATATATCCAGTCATGGAGAGGGTCGCTGGAACTCACTTGCTCGCTGCGCAGGTAAACCATGCTCCAATCCAAGCGACAAAAATCACAACTTTTTAACTTTTATCTTTCCATTATTTACTATTCCTTCATCAATCTTCGATCAAAATCCAATCTTGGGTGTCTTTACGGTTATAGATTATAACTAAAGAAATCGTGAAGCTCAAGTCTTTATTTATTCAGAACTCTCTGTTTCTCTCTCTCTCTCTCTGAATTTTCTTCTTCTACGATGTGGAACAGGGCTTAAGAGAACGGGGAAAAGCTGCCGACTTCGGTGGCTGAACTATCTCCGGCCGGACGTCCGGCGAGGTAACATCACACCGGAGGAACAGCTACTCATCCTCGAGCTCCACTCTCGCTGGGGAAACCGGTAATTCCAGAAAGAAAAAAAAGTACATCTACTTAATTACATAAACTCCCCTAAAATTCTCACCCTCCGATGTGCCGGAACATTTTGTTTACTGTTCAGCTGGTCGAAGATTGCGCAGCACCTCCCCGGAAGGACGGATAACGAAATAAAGAATTATTGGCGGACTCGAGTGCAGAAGCATGCGAAGCACCTTCAGTGTGACGTTGACAGTAAGCAGTTCAAGGACGTCATGCGCTACCTATGGATGCCCCGTCTCATTGAACGGATCCGTGCAGCTTCCGCCAACTCCAAAGCAACGGAATCCGTCGCAGACTACGGGAACCTCGCCGCCGGCGACCACGCCTTCGAGGCCGGGACCGGATGGGGCGGGCTTGGGGAAATCGTCAAGCCCGGACCAGAGAGCCCGGCCACCACCGTCTCCAGTAGCGGCGCCGCCGGGTACGAAGTGGCCGAGAAGCTCAAGGCAGGTGAAGCGATTCAGCTTAGTTTGCCGGCGCAGATAGGCTGCGGCGGCGGATGGCCGGAGCCCTCTCTGCCCAGCCCCGGATATGGCTACCAGGCCTTGCCGGAATTGGAACAGTATTGGGGATTTGGAGGGGAGATAAGTGACAATTTGTGGAATCTGGAAGATTTTTGCTATTTACAACAATAGGTGGCAAAATTTTGCAAAAGTTTCCAAAACTGACACGTGGCAGCAAAACAAAAAGAAGGGAAAACAATTGTAGAAAATATTAAAAATATAAATGTTGTTAGTTCTGTATTTGTGCTAAAATATTAAGGAAAATGGGTGAGGGAAATGGATATGGAAATTTTAACCATTTTTCCATTAATTCTCATAATTTCTCCTTTTTTTTCTTAATTTGGGTTAAGAGTTGTTAATTACAAAACTAAGGACATGTAGTTAAGTGTGAAATTTTATTATCTTATTCTTTTGATTTGTGGGTATATTATTGTAAGCATTAGGGTTATGTTTGTAATGAATTTAAATTGACTTATAAATTTAGCAAAATTGCATTGCATGATATAATTGTTTCATTGAATAAAGTATATAGTTATTGCATGATAGAATGATTGAAATATATATATTATGAAAATTTTATAAGAATAATGTAATATTTTAATCATGAGTAATAAATAATTAAATAAAAAAGGTGATTAATAATTGAATTGATAGAAAGAGTTGATATTTATAGGTGTTTTTAATGAACATTTATCATATTGAGAAAGTAATCTTTTCAAAAAGTTTATGCTAAATAGATTCTAAACTATTAAATGAATTTTGAATATTGTAGAAATTTGTAATTAATTAATAAATTGGGGTTATCTCATTTCATTTTCTTTAATTTTCCTTTTATCCAAACAAAATATAATGTTTAATTAAAGTAATAATATCTCTAGGATCATATTAAACTAAGGAAATTTTGAATTTATAAAGAATTATTTTTGTAAGACATTTTTACACAAATGCTAATATTGGAATCTATTTTATTAATAAAATTATCACCTATTCAAAACATTAATTAATAATATATTTTTGCATGTCACAATCAAAATTTTGTTATGAATTTTAATATAAATGATAATTTGATAAATAAAATTAATTAAGAGAGTATAAATTTTGTAAATAATTAAGATTTGAATCTTTTATGTAAATTTCCTTTTTTTTTTGTCCATCATCATGAATAATAATTTAATTACTGGTAAAAAATTAAAATTTATTTTAATAAAGTATTGTGTATTTTATAATTAAGCACTAATCCTAACAAATTTTATTGATTTGCATATTTATGATCCTATATATTATAATAATTAATACATTCTCTAATCTTTTTAAAGATATTATCTGATGAGAAATAAATTTTTAGTTAAATCTACTAAAAAATAACAATTAAAAGAAAATTAACCAACATTTCAAGAAAAATAAAAATAAAAATTCATTTTTTTTGTAATAATAATTCTATAAATTCACTTGATTTGCTTCAAGAGAACTATCTTTTAATCAACTCAATGCATGGGCGTCATCATCCATAGATTAACTAAAATATCTGAATAAAATAATCAAAAGAATTTTGATGAGAAAGCCAAATGTGGCCTATCAATCATCAACAAGAACTACACTTTCTTTACAACCCATAATTAATCACACTATGTTCCATTTAATAGATGGTGTGGCTTCTACATCTTGAACACTGTACCGGCCTTTATGGCCATCTAAAGAATATTTGTATTATTTGACACCGCTATAAGAGGTTTCTTAGGCTTCATTTGAGACAATTTTATTGCTGTTTTGTAAATTATTTTTTAGTACAAAAATATCTTGAAAGCAGAAAAAAAAAACAGTGATTTAAAGCTGTCCCAAACGAAGTCTTACTTACTTTTATTAGAATACATGTACATTCTGCACTTATTATATAAATATTAGTCTAGAATAATCTTAGGTTCTTCTGTAATTATAGTTAAACCAAAAGGTTCCTGGCTCTATATAAGAGCCGGAGCATGTATCTACTCAACAATAATGAAATACAAAATACAAAGTTCTGCTTCAAGAACTTCTTCTCTCTGTCATTTTCTTCATGGTATCAGCGTAGGCTTACGATCCTAAGCCATGACAGATTCTGCTTCGTCCGGTCTTCAAGAAAGAAGCTCCGGCCATGAGTCCGATGATCCTACGATTCCGGCAACACTCAAGTTTGTTGTCTCTAACCTTCGAAATCTTGTCTCATCTTCTCTTACTCCTGACAACTTCATTATCTGGAAATCGCAAATCCTGAAAACACTTCGGGCAAACGGTTTTCTATCATTTCTTGATCCCAAAGTTGTGCCACCATCTCAATTTGTGCAAAATCAAAACGGCGTGACATCTCAAAATCCTCTGTATTCTCAATGGCTGTTAACAGATCAAAATCTGTCGGCCTCAATTTGCTCCACAATCTCAGATTCTATCCTTCCTTATGTCATTGCGTTGGATTAAAGCGGTCTGTTCCACGTAAGCAGGGCTAGGTTCCGTGTTCCTTTAAAGTCGACACCATTTAAATTTTTTATTTTCTATTTAATTAATAAGTAAAGTTTATAGTGTAAGTAAGGCATTCATTCATGTCTTTAATAAAAAAAAAAAACATAGTAATTATCATTTATTATCTTTTAGATTTATTTAAACTTGATTTATTTATTTATTTATTAGAGGTTTAATAAATGACCTGATTTGCACCCGAGTAAACAATCTGGATTTGGATTGACTTGATAGTATTGACTCAATTAATTTTTTGATTGGGTTTGATTTGACCTAAATAAGTCAAATTGACTCGATTATTGTTCAAATTTAGGTTGAACGAGTCATATTTGAGTTAATTGAGTGATATTGATTTTTAAAAATTCATGTTAAGCGGATGATTTTTGGGTTAAATAGTTCATATTGATTTAAAAAAATTCATGCATTATATAATAAACGAAGCTTGTTCGGATTAGATAGGCTGAAGGCAAACATTTTGACTCATATGATAAACATGTTAGGTTTTGGTCAAATATTTTCGATTTTAGTCAACTTCAAGTTAGAATGGAATACTCCACCAACCCATATTGTTATATCTAATCTTTGATATTTATTTTGCCTTATAGTTTATTGGCATATCTTCTATTCTTTATTTTATATGCTTAAACCATCTTAATTTATTTCTTATTATATAACATTTAATAAATGCAAATCTTCACTATAATTATAAAATAATTTATCAATTTTGATGTGCAATTATTTTTTTCATGCTCAAATTATTTAGTGATGATATTTTTTTTTATACCCTTTAATTCATATAGCAATATAATGATTCTACCATAATTATAATTTTATATAATTTCATTTAAGGTATTATTTGGGACAGCTTATTTACTGTTTTTTAAAATAATTTTTTAGTACAAAAATATTTTGAATTGGAAATTTTTATACTAAAAACTGCTTTGAAAAGTAGTAAGGAAGCTATCCCGAATGAAGTCCAAGGGTTCGTTTATGACAGTTTTCTTACTGCTTCATGAAGCAATTTCTTAATACATTTTTTTTAATTGAATTTTTTTAACTTAAAAATTGCTTCATAAAACAGTAAGAAAATTGTCATAAATGAAGCCTAAATCTCTTTAATATTTCCTTTATCACATATGATTCTTGAAGTACTCTCAATAGGCATATCTATTACTATTAGGGACCAAGTTCATGTATCATGATATGCATAGAGAAAGCTTATTTTCTCTCCTATAAATAAAGGACCCAATCATCACATCATTATCTCTTCAATATCATAAAAGAAGATTCAATGAAGATCATCTATATGAGCTGTGCATTCATCTCCTACATCTTTAGAGTCAAATCACATATTATTAGATTTTGCTTGTAACAATTTAAGCTTTTTTAATTTTGCTTTTAAAATCTCATTTCTCAGTAACAAATTTTTTTTTTAACTTCTTCAAAAATAGCTTTTTAAAGGAAATAAAAAATAAAAAATTAGTGAACAATTTATCTTTCAAACACACATTATTTTCAAAAAGTTTCAAATAAAATTTAGGTTTCATTTGTGACAATTTTATATCACTGTTTTTTCCTTATTTTCTAGAAATTTTTATACTAAAAAATAACTTTATGAGATAATAAGAAAGTTATCTCAAATAAAATCTTATACTTCGTTTGGGACGGCTTTTGTACTGCTTGTTAAAGCAGCTTTCTAGTTCAACATTTTTAATTTAATTTTTTTTACTAGAAAGCTGCTTTGAAAAATAGTAAAAAACTGTCCCAAACAAAATCTTAACCTAAAAAAATATATTAAGTTAAATCATTATTTTATACATAAGAAAAAAATTAATATATTCATATTTATCACATTTGGCAAATAGAGTAAAAGCTTGCGTGTAGAAGAGATCTTCTATGCCCCAAAGTTAAACCTACACTATCACCACAATAGAAATAAACATGCTTTTTAACTATTTATGCATTAGTTGCATGTCATTCACTATAGCAAATCTTATAGCCCATAACGCATATCAAAGCCTAACATATAGATATAGATTTGAGAGGGGAGAAAGATATAAATAAAAGGAGAATTTTTACCATTTTGGAATAACATTCCAATATCTTAGCTTTCTTTTTCTTGTGGTCATTGTCAATCTTTGCTTTCTATTTTTGGGCAAATTATTTGTGTCCGGTGTTCGGATTCGTCCGGACACCAATAAAAACACGTCACGTCACTCAAAAATATCGGGCCCAGTGCATTCGGGTGAGATGACGTCTCTGAATTGGTTGTCCGCATCTCAGATGACCGGACGCTATAATTTGCCTTTGATTGATTCTACGACCCGAATAGTGCCGGGTCAGTTTCGGGTTCGACCCGAACCCGACCCGTGACCCGAAATTGACACCCCTAGGCCTTAGCATGATAGGCTGTAGATTCAAAGGGAACCATCACTTCATGCATCATATTCATGACTTTAAGAGTTCAATGACTTTAAGTTTGTAGATTCAAAGGAAAATTTATCAAAGCATACTAAATTGAGTTACTTTTGCCATATTAGGAAAGGTGGTATTGTATTTTTTTTTTTTTTTTTAAGTTTCATGGGAGCTTGAAAGCAAGAGTGGATTGCTTGGGGACTTTAACTTCTAAGATTACGAGCTTGCGTGTGTAGCTCATTGGTAGAAGCGAAGAAATTTCTCCTGATGGCTCACATTCGAAGCCTCTAACAATCCAAAAAAAAAAACTTCTAAGATTACAATTTTGAGATCTCAAATGAAGTTCATCATATCTTTAACTGCATGAGATTTCGAAGTAAGATTAAAATATATTATCGTGTTATTCATGATATTAGAGCTGTCAATAATGTAGGTGAGCAGAAAATTTATTAAAGATCTGTTTGGAATGACTGTAGCTTTTTATAAAGCTGATGATAAAAATATTGGGGAGAATAACTTTTTTGAAAGTTGTTGTTAAAAGCAACTTCCTAACACAACAATTTCTTGAAAGTAACAAAAAAAAATGGTAACTAAACAAAAACTTTAATTCCAGCATCAAAAGTAAAATATATAGTAAGAAAATTATTCAAAACAAAACCTAAGTGAATAAAAAATGCAATAGACTCAACTCAATTTTTTTTATTTAAGTTTAATTTGTTTTTTTATTTATGATTTTTAATGAACCAATTTGTATTATTTAATTTAAATTTTGAGATCTCAAATGAAGTTGATCATATCTTTGACTAAATGAGATTTCGAAGTAAGATAAGAAAATATTATCGTGTTATTTATGATATTAGAGCTGCCAATAATGTAGGTGGGCAGAATTTTCATTAAGGATATGTTTGAAATGACTGCAGCTTTTTATAAAAGTGTTATAAAAATGTTGTGAGTAAAATAACTTTTTTTAATGCTGTTGTTAAAAGTAACTTCCTACCACAAAAATTTCTTGAAAATAATGAAAAAAAAAAGTAATTAAACAAAAATTGTAATTGCAGTATGAAAAGTAAAATAGTAAAAAAAAATTTCGGAAATGAAACCTAAATGAATAAAAAATAAAATAGGCTCAACTCAATTTTGTTTATTTAAGTTAATTTGGTTTTTATTTATGATTTTTAATGAACCAATTGGTATTATTTAACTTAAATTTATGGTTGTTAAAAAATAGAGTAAAATAAAATCTAACGAAAATATGAAAAATGCATCACAATTAGACTTAAATAAACAAAGTTGGTAATGAGGACAAAGAATTTTAAATACTTTAAATCTCATGATTCCAAATACATTAAAACTGAACTAGAGTGTGAATTTTAAATACTTTAAAATTTTTCACAACACTTATTTTACTTTAAATCAAACTTCAATATTTTCAAGACCTTTTTTTTTTTGTGACGAGGAACTGTCCGCTGCCATGCCCAGCTTCATCAAATGCACTTGGCGGTCTGTAAACCACGACTTACCTATCAGGTCACCCACGCCACTGTACTCGCAACCGACGCTTTTGGGCCACTACTGAAAGGGCGACAATCGCTCGAGGGAATAGAGCTCGGGATGGGGGGTTCCCAACCGAGCACGCCCACCAACCAAGCTAAGCATCGGTGGGTTTCAAGACCTTCTAATTTAAAATATTTTACACCCATTTATCTCAGATAAAATAGCCCCTTAATTTATATTTATGATTTGAAAAATTGAACAAAATATAATTGAATAGAAGTATGATAAATATTACATCTTTTGATTTATATAACAAAATTAAGGGCTGCTCATAAATTTATAATAAATAATAATTTTCATTTGATTATAATTTAAAGTATTGAATAAAAAAATGGATAAAATCAAATCAAAATAAAATCAATTCAATTACTCCAAATTAAATATTAAGTTAAAATCAAATCATATAGTTTAATTTGATTAAAAAAATTTAATTTTTGATTGATTTGATTTTGTTTTCTATCTCGATGGGTGATTAAGCTCATATTGATGGTTGACCGCCCAAGTAAAGGACGTTAATCCTATCCACAAATTGTTCATCTTATTCACCAAACTCCATCTTTGTATCAAATCAATGCCACCTCGATGTTTGATGTAACGTTTGAGAGTTTAAAAAAAAAAATGACACCTTTTCCTTTCCCATATAAATATAAAGGGAATTAGAGTGTAACAGAGTCAAGCCTCCTCACGAGCTGGTTCAGACTCGACTCGTTAACAAGCATAATGAGTCGAGCTTATCGAGCTCGAATACAATTTTGAGCTCAATGGCTTGTTGAGCTCAAGCTCGAATAGACCTCCACTTGACTCGCCAGCTCGTTGAGGTGGCATTTCAACGGGAAAAGAAAATCGCGAGACGACGCGGGCAAGAAAACAAAATATCGATGAGGGAAAAAAATCTCGGCGAGGGAATATGAAATGAAGACGATGGAACACAACGACCGACCTCGAGGCTACGGAGCTAACGAGTCGAGCGATTGACCTCGAGACAATGGAGTTCGGGACGTCGGAGCTAAAAAGGCTTGTTGGTTGACTTGGGGACTACACAGCTTGCATGTTGATAGCCTACTCATGACGGAGCTCGATGAGCTGCTCATCTCGAACACCGTCTGATTCGAGCTTGACTCAACTCGGCTCGTTTGCACCCCTAAAAAGGAATAATTATATACATATTATAATTTTTTTATATAATAATTAAATTTTAAATCTCTAACACTTATAAAATGTTATTAAAATTAGTTTATTTAAAGTAATAAAAAAATTTATGTACATTCTTTGATGTAATTTAGGAATTTAAGTGGTATGTAAATAAATATAAATAAGTAGATATTATATATGTAAATTTATAAACAATTTGTGATATGGATGTAAATACTTTAAACATAAAATCTACATAGACATAATATATGAAATAAGTAGTGATGCATATGTTTATTGAAAGGGATAGCTTAGTGGATATGAATATGCATAAAATATGAAAGAAGAAAACAAAGGATTAGATGAAAGATTGAATTGTGGAGAAGATTTACCTTTTTTATATCTAGTAAATTGTGTTTTTAGGCTTTGAATACTTCTCTTATATATATAAAGATAAGGTTGGAGAGGCTTTGAAATTTCTTGCTTTATTTTATAAGTGGTGTTTATAGTAGCCCTTAGAGCTATAGCCTTTGAGAATAATGAGTTTTAGATCATAAGAAGATTTGACTTGTCTTAAATATTAAGTTAATAGAGGGGCTTTAAGGGTGTATTAATGTGATTTAAAAGATGTGGGGTATTAGACGAATATGTGCAGGTCGGATCAAGAGTAGATGGAAGAGATTCAAAGTGTTTTCAGAGGTAATGGAGAAGGGATGACCAAAACTAGGTCGAGAGAACCCTAGTTGTGGCCATCATCTTCAAGAAAGATTAGGAAATTTTTAATGGTTGTAGTTTGTGAGAAGATATTTTGGGATGATGTTAAGAATTAATATTGGAGACTATTTTATGAAAAATTGGAAATGTGATCACCATGTATAATAATGAAATCCAGATCTTCCACAATAGGGTGGGGGTAGGCCACCGAACTTTAAACCCTAAAGATTTCAATTACCAAATTTTTTCTGAAAAAGTATCAAAACCTTTTTTTTTAATTTATTACACATTACATAACCTATTACACTAGGTTATACAATTCAAATTTGGAGAAAAAAGGAGGAAAAATTCTAATCTTGGAAAGCGAAAAAGGAAGTGAAGTGGAACCACTCCAATTGCACTTCAAGATTTTATCCCCTCATGAGGTATCATGGGGTAGCATCTCAAACATTTACTTTTCAAGCCTAAATATTTTTAGAATAAAGAAAAAAATAACTTCAAAGCGTTCGTCTTCCATATAAAAAATATAAATTAAAGAATTTTAAATAAATATTTTGAGTTCAAATCTGTGATTTTTTTTTTTTTTGAGTTTCATATCATGATTCTTTATTCATGTTAGCTTGATGATGTTACGATAGATCTTAATCTCATATTGAGCACTTGATCTTGCTCTTATATATGGTAGAACCTTTAAAATTAACTTAATGTTCCACATCATAAACTCTCTATGTTAATCATATTGGTTGTACATATCATAACTTAGCGATCTAAGACCGTGATCAGATACGGTTCACCAAACCAAATAAGTTTGAAACTTAAATCGCTTCACTCAATGAGTAAACTAAGGAGATATTGGTTATGGAAGTTTTGGCACTATACTTGATCAATTGGTTGCAATACAAATTTGTTTCTTTTGATTGGTTTTAACTCAAATATGATTTGCTCTAAAGATCTCCCGCAACCACCTTAATATAACTTCTTTTATCTTAGGAACATATGCCATCAAGGTCATTTCCTATGATAAGCCACTAAAATATTTTGAGGCTAAGACATGCATCATGCTATCATGGCCTAATATTAACCTATGGGTTTGAAAGGGAAAGAAGATGTAAGCTTAGTTGCAAAATAAAAGGAAAGAATTATCATTTTGGAGTAACATTGCAAGATATAAGCTTCTATTTTATGAACATTATCAACTTTTGCATTATATTTTTGTGATGATGTTAGACTTCATTTACTCAAATTTATATGTTAAAAATTATATTAACATATTTTGATATTATTTTTTTCTCCAGATGAAATTAATTATAAAATTGTTTTTAAATTTTGACTATTTATATTCTCATTCTAACACAAAAAATTATGAGATATCCTCAATTTTTTAATATATTATATCTATAATGATAGCTTTTTTAGATTCAAAAGGAAGCCTCACTACATAGCTCATATCAATGACTTTAAGCATTCACTAACAACCTAAAGAAAAAAAATTCTTATTAAATCATACTAAGTTTTTTATGCTTTTACCATACTAGAAAATGGTGCTTTCATATTTCATTCCTTTGTTTCATAGGAGCTTGAAAGAAAGAGTGAATTGATATGAAATTTTAACTTCTAAGATGTCTGAGTTCTCAAATTAAGTTGATCATATATTTAACTAAATGAGATTTCTAAGTAAGAGAAGAAAATATTCCTAATTAAAAAAAATTTGGTGGCATATACTTATATGCTCTTTAGCAGCATCTTTGCACTTTTTTTTTACTCCAACTATTAGTAACCTTTGTTGCGTATTGGAATATTTGTGACGTAGAGAGATAAAGTGCTTAATGTCTTAACTTTGAACGAAGATTCTACACACATATAAATAAAGAGTGAGTGGTGCTAGATTCATAAGAGACTGTAGTTTTTATGTAGAAACCCCTGAAAAGGGTGAAAATTATGGGGCTTGGCCCAGTTGAATTGAATCCACAAATACTTGTTGTTGATTACAAATGAGAACCTTTCTTGGGGGGAAGGCCTTAGATCATTATACATCATATAGTTTATATTACATAGCTGGAGTTGAGAGTTATTCTCAAGAGGATGTTGGGTTATTTATTTAGAAGGTATGATCGTAATTGGGTGACAAAGGTTGGAGGGATCGTAATAGGGATATGATGGTTAGAGGGATCATAGTTTGCAAGTGATGGAGGTTAGAGGATCGTAGTTGGGTGACAATGGTTAGAGGGATGGTAATCGTTGGGTGATAATGATCAGGGGGATCGTAATAGTTGGGTGATGGTGGTTGGAGGGACTGTAGTCGAGGGGGGGGGGGGGGGGGGAAGGGGGGCGGGGGGGGGGTGGGAGGGGGGGGGGGGGGGGGAGGGTAATGGTGGTCGGAGGGATCGTAAACGAGAGGTAATGGTGGTTGGAGGGACTGTAGTCAAGGGCAATGGTGGTCAAAGGGATCGTACTTGGCGGACGACGGTGTTCGGAGGGTGACGGTGTTCAAAGGGGACATAGTTGGAGAGCGATGGTAGTCATAGGGACCATAATCGATCGAGGTGGCGGTGTCAAAGGGATTGCAATCGATCGGGGCTACGGTGGTCAGAGGGATCACAATCGGTCATGGTGACAGTGATCAGAGGGACCATAGTCAGCAGGCGATATTGGTCGGAGAGACTATAGTCGGTGGGCGACTATGGTCGGAGGGTGGGAGACCATGGACAGAGCAAATATTTGATGGTGGTTCTTATATATAACTCTAGGATCCTTGAAACCTCAAAGCTCTCTTCATTCCCTAACAAAAGATTTCTTTCATATAGAGAGTGTGGGTTTATTTATAGATTTTTGTCAGTGGCACACCCTTTAATATATGGAGAAGATCCATGACAGGTTCGGAGTGTTCCATCGAAGGGCCCATATTGATCCTCTCGATCATAGAGCATTTGACAATCATTTATGTGCCCAAATGATGTCATAATTAAGCGATCTTGTATCCAGTGATATCTAAGAATATCAAGCTGGATATCCAGCAATAAAATGATATGGAGCATTTTTATTAGTCTACGCCCTCCACAGACGAATTTTTATTGCCTCAGGTAACCTGACGCATCTCTACGTTCAGTATCGCTTCAAATCGCGACACATGGCAGACCTATTACAGCGAACCGACCCGCCGAAGTTTGGGTTAATGACACGTGCGGAATTTAAATTTAATGGGCCGAATGGCGGACCCGTAAAAAAACCCGCGGACCCGAAAATTATGTATAATTTTGAAATAAATATGACCGTCTATCACTTCCGACAAGATTTACTTGCATAAACTACATCTTCTTCCACCGGCGATACTTCATCTTCTACCAAGTTTCAAGCTTTTCGTATTTGCGTTCAACAATGCCTCAGGTTAGTTAATTTTTTTATCAACAACGTATTATCTTCTTCTTTTAAAATGATTAGGGTTATGGTTAACCGAGGTATACTCGTATATCGAGCAGTACCGAGCATTACTAAGACTCGGTATTGCTCGATATTGTCGTTTATTGGGTGGTATAAGCTTAGGTAAGAACTCGTACCGAGTGTTACCCATTAGTACCGAGCATTTATAACACTCGATACTGCTCATTATTCAGATTAATGGTATAAGCTTAATTTAAAACATATTTTATAGAGTTATATAAACTCGGTACTGCTCGGTATTGTTCAGTACTGAGCAGTACCGAGTACAAAATACACTCGATACTACTCGGTATTGTTCAGTTCCAAGCAGTACCGAGCATTATTAACAGGCGGTACTACTCGGTATTGTTCAGTACCGAGCTGTACCGAGCATGATTAACATGCGGTATTACTCGGTATTGTTCAGTACCGAGCGTATTTTGTCTGTATAATTTAATATTCTGAATGAATTGTATTTAATACTCGGTATTTGTTATGCAGGGATATACTCCAAAGATTTATTTTAGATGCCGAACTTCGACATTTAGATAAGTTTGTAATCTACTTGTTAAGAGATTTGGAGATCCATTTGTTGTAAGACTGAGGCTACTGCAATATTTGGCCAGAAATGGTGATGATCTTTCCGAACACTAAATCCAGTTGAATGCGCGTACTGGCAATATTTTTCATATGCTTCATTCTCAGAATTGTAAACACCATAAGAAATATTCATACATCCATATTAGCTTTATATCTAAATATCAATCCGGACATTAAAAACAAGCTTATACCGAGGTTGAATGATCGGCACTACGACGTATTAATATTTATTAGCTCAGTACAACTGTGCACCGAGTTTATACTGAGCTATTATAATCAATACCGACCGTATACCGATCTATAATAATGTATACCGACCTTATACCGAGCTAAGGAGTTCATACCGAGTAATGATCGGTACTACTACAACCAAAGTTAGATTAATATCAATCCGGACATTAAATCAAGCTTATACTGAGGTTGAATGATCGGCAATATGACGTATTAATATTTATTAGCTCGGTACAACTGTGCACCGAGTTTATACCAAGCTATTATAATCAGTACCGACCGTATACCGATCTATAATAATGAATACCGACCTAATACCGAGCTAAGAAGAACTTCATACCGAGTAATGATCGTTAGTACTACAACCAACGTTTGATACCCAGTAATGAAACAGTAAAAAGTAAAAAAAAAAAAAAAACAAACAGTATATATAATAACTTACTACTATTAAATCAGAAAAAGCTTGATCAAAGTTTAACGTCGGAGTTTCCTCGTAATCTTCGAAGTCTTCGAAAGCAGAACCTTCATTCGATCCTTCCATCTCCTCAAATACTTCACGATTTCCTTATACGAGGTATATGAGAATTATATGAACCGTAAAGACTATAGAACATCTTAGGTTTAATACAGAAAAGTTTATTATACCTGAGATAAAAGTCGCGTACTTTTTTTTGGTTTCCCGCCCATTTCATATACATTACGACGGGCCAACCCGAAATATTTTAAAAAACGTGTTAAAACATATGGGCTGTCGTCGGATCATAAGGGGTAAAGAGGCATGCCAGGTGTCGCGATTTGAATGGATACCGAACCTAGAGATGTGTTAGGTTACCTGAGGTACAGCTTCCCAATTCTAAATTAACCGTACCATCTTTCTACATTTATATCTCTCAAGGGCCGACAGCGGCTTCCACCTGAAACCCCTCCGTGGGCTTAAAACCCCATATTCGCCATCTCGCCGGAGCTTTACCACCATGCGCCGGGCTCCTCATATGTCTATTTTATTTCTCACCTGTTTGATGACTCTTCTGGGGAAGCCCACAGCCCAGCCATTGGACTTTGGACCTTGCGAAGCTGGTAGCCTGAGATGAGGTTTCTGTGAAGATCTACACCGAGAACGCTCCGATGGAGCCTTGGAAACAGGAAAGCAGTTGGCTACGACGAGGAAATGCCGCTGCATTTTGATCAGGTACTCGTTAGAAATGGCTTCTCTTCTCAAGGGGTAATGCAAGATTGTCCGAACTTTCTGCTTATATCACCCATGCTTCATTTGTGATCATTTATGATCTCTTAAGTTATTTATTGTTTAGATTGGGGCTCTGATTTACTGTTGAGAGATTCTGACCCTGCATGATCGGGTTAAAATTTAGTTTTGATTCGCATACAAATAAATAAATAACTTTACCATTTTAAACCTTTAGTTGTTTTTTATACTTCATGTCCATATGTTAAGCGAGAATAATGGAGTCCTTTCCTCTTTCATTTCATTGCTGCAATAGAGGAGCTCAATTACCAGCACCCTATCCTAACGCCCGGCCACTCCAACCCTAAGCGAGTGACTGAATTATAATTAGATTTCATTTGGTTGCGACAATTAAGAAAATTATGGTTTTGTTTTCCTTCATTCCCAGAAGGCTCTAGGCAAACTAAATGCATTGAAATTAACAAGGCCTCACACAACCCTGGTCTTAAGTTACAAAGCCATAGATCAAATCCACATTACGTGTTTAATTATGCCAAATAAACCCAAGCCACAACTACAACACTTCAAAACAAAAAATATAACACAAGTGGGCCATTCTCTTAACTTAGCTATTACTTATTGGCCTCATCGACCTCAATAATTTCATAAGCGCACCCTGTCCAAAAAATATCAACATATATAAAGGTGAGTTTTCCGTCATAGTAGGCGGATTAATCTTAATATAGTGATTCGAGGACTAAAAATTGAATTATGCATACCCATATAAATTAAATCATAACATTTATAAAATAGAGGTATACAGTTATTTCATAGGACATGCTTTAGGTTAAAGACATCATAAACAATAAAGATTATTATAGGTCTTAAAGTGCAACTAGTACACACAAATGTACAAATTTACAAAATTATTTCATAACTTTATGATAGAATATTATGAATAAAAAACAAAATGTTTGACTATTGGTTATCTCATATATAGAGTTACATATTCATATGTATCATTTTCACAAATTTATATTAAATACTATATAAGTAAAAAGTATATATATTTCTATACAATATTTCAAAACAGAAAATATAACACAAGTGGGCCATTCTCTTAACTTAGCCATTACTTATTGATCTCATTGACATTAGTAATTTCATAAGCACACCTTATCCAAAAAATATCAACATATATAGAGGTGAGTTTTCTATCTCATTAGGCGGATTAATCTTAATGTAGTGATTTGCGGATTAAAAATTTACATATGCATACCCATATAAATTAAATCATAACATTTATAAAATAAAGGTTTACAATTATTTCATAGTACATGCTTTAGGCTAAAGACATCAGAAACAATCATGATTATTGTAGGTCTTAAAGTGCAGCTAGTACATACAAATGGACAAACTTAAAACATAATTTCATAACTTTATGATAGAATATTATGAATAAAAACTAAATGTTTGACTATTGGACATCTCCGATATAGAGTCATATATTCATATGTATCATATTCACAAATTTAGATAACTCACATGCAAAATGTCAACCTATTTGGTATACTTGATTGCACTACTATTTGTAATGGTTCCAAGTGCCCCTCCATGTCTCATCACATCAGAAAAATATATGCATGCTGATTTATATATATAAGTATTGCTCTATATAAGGTTTTGACACATTCATCAATGTTTCAGAGCCAATGTTCAATATGCCATTATGTTCAATGCTTAGAAAATAGTTTAAAGTTATTGATATGCCAATTTGAGGGCATGTATATTATTACAAACCAGCATATATCATGAAGATCAAGTCGTAATAGATTAATGAAATAAATTAGGAAGTCAGAAGGTCATAAGAACCATCTTCATACTAGATAATGCATAATAGTTAAGCCATATATTATGAATAAAGGAACTCCTAATTGCCATGATATACATGTGCCCTATCAACACATAAGATATCATTGAAGCTTGATTCATTTGGTCCTGAGGACGTTGAAAGACTTTGTGTCAATCTTGGACCACATATGAGTATACATGCCAACGATTCAAAATAGCATATGCCATGGGGTATGACGCTATGTGGCGCACCCTTGATGCCATTTACTTGGCTTGGTGCACATGTTCAAAATGATGTGTGCTATTTCTGTCATACAGGAGCAATAGCTTATATGGCGCAAAATGCATGACACACTTTTTTTAATTTAAAATTTATATTTATGTTTATATTTTTTAATTTTATCATTTATTTAACAACTTAATAGTGCTTCCATTATATGTAAATGTGCCTGATGTGGAAGTCGAAGGAAGACGGAGATGCAGAGTTAGAACAGAGAAGAACAATTGGAAAACTTAAGAGAGTATAATATTTTTCATAGCCCCTGAATAAGTTCTCAGCCAACATATATATGAAAATTATGAAGATGTTGAAATTCAACTTGCTGAAAAAGGCTTAACAACCAAAAAGAGATACATGCTGTACCATATAACAAAAAAGGAAACTAAGATAGTGGAAAGAAAAGCACAAAACATGAATGTTAGAGATGGTATACTATTCCTAAAGCAGCCTATAGATACAATAACTGACAGTCCTTTACAATAGAAAAGGCAAAAAAGTGATCGTGGAGATGAGCAAAGCAATAGGGAAATGGAGATAAGTTATCCCTTAGCTGTAATTGCTCCGCATTAGGTATCCCCAGCTTCAGAAGAGCTTGACTCTATCGAGATGGTTGCAGTTAGCACATTATCAGGAGGGTGGTAAGGGTAGATATCATAACCAGATCTCTTGGGTCAAAGATTTTGCTTCTTCAATGCATGTCCACAAGCTCATTCATTAACCTCATGAAGGATGGATGCTTTTTGTATTGCCTGAATGATATGACCTTCTTGTATAAATCTTGACGAGTCATAAAGATCATTTTCCACTCATCTTCTAGGCCAACTCGAATTTGGTGTTAGCCACAACGAATGTCGAGCTTGGAGAATTTAGTAGCCCTAGCGAGCTTATCGAATAATTCTTCAATTCGATGCACAGGAAAGCAAAATTTAATTGTTATTTTGTTGATATCTTTGTTGTTAACACACATTGGCTAGCTATCATCCTTTTTAAGTACTAGTAGTGCAAGAATTGCACATGAGTTCAAATTTGGTTGATTTAATTGTTTCTTCCAAAGGTCGTCCACTAATTGCTCCAGAATGTCATGTTCCCTTGGACCCATTTTGTAGTGTGCTAGATTCAGAAGGGTAGCTCTCGGAATGAAGTCAACTTGATGTTGTAACTCCTATAAAGGGGGAAGGTTCGCTAGCAATTTTACGGGTCAAACATCAGCAAATTTCTGAAACAATCTTTGGATATCAGTTGGCTAACTGAGACTCTTACTATTGGGATTTTGTTCAGTAAAAACCAATGCAAACATCACAGCTGAAGCATAATCCTTCCAAGCTAATAAAAGTGAAGGACCTGATACAAGGTGCATATTTCTTTTACCCTTGGTTGGAGCTGAGCTAACCTTTTGCCAATACAACTAGTTTGAAATTGATCTGATGGCATCCATTGCTACAGTTCTGAATTTTTGTTGGAGATTAGCCTACTGAGAATTTCTGGCTGATGCCTTAGCATTCATTTCATCGAACTTCCTATGAAATGTTTTCACCTCATTGAATATGTTGGCCACCCATAACCCTACATTGTTGCCTCCATTCATACTCACGTTGCCACGCAGCTGCTTTGACATAAGGAATTCAAGGGCGGCAAGATCTGACCTCTCCACAAATGATATGAAATCCACTGGACAGGTTTTGATTGCATCGAAGATCTTGTCCTTTGAATCAGCCCACTGTTCCCCTACTCTTACACGGCCCTAAATTGATTCAATAGCAAATGTATTGTTTGCATGTAGGGCACATTCAAGCAACCAAAGCACTTGACCTCGTCAACGAAAACTGCTCGTTGTTCAGCCTAATGTCCAAACCAATGCACCAGTTACCCTCATTGATGATCCTAATATAATTATTGGTATTAGAGAATAATTTTTGTCTTTAAGAAATTAGGAATGCATTTGGGTAAATTCCTAAGAGAAACTAGAAGGAAGGATAAATGAACTGCTTGTTACTAACAATGCTAAGAAGACAGCCTTGTGCGAAGACAACTTCGAAGAGGGAGCAAATATATATTGTTGAAGTTCCTAGATCATATAAGTATCTAAAAATATGAAATTGGTATAAACATGGGTACAAGAGGCTGACACATGACCTAATGAGTATTCGGGAGAACTTTACTAATACTTATTAGGATAGACGTAATGTAGAAGGGATGAATACAATAGTGAGAAAGGAACATCGGAAAATGAAGATGATAAGCAATTGTAATGGTTGCTATTGAGTAGCACAAGGATAGGAAACAATGATATGCCATCAAGGAGCAAGAAATGAAGAAAGTTTTATTACTATTTGTGTTTTGCATGTGTAATCTTCCTTTAATGTGGGAGCTATGGTCTATATAAGTATTGAGCCATAGAAGCTTATGAGGATATCAATAGGCGGCTTCCGTAGCTATTACTTAAAAAGGTCGGCAACATGTCATAGTTTTGTCAATCACACTAACAGGATGGCTACATTACTTTGCTAATAGGATAAGTACATTTTAGCTCCAACTTAGGCTAACTAAACTTCATTAATCATATTGATTCAATTCCACTATTAGTTTAGTGATAGGAAATACTTGATTTCAAGTAGTTCCTAGACAAATCTGAAGTAAAACTTCAAGAAAAACTGCTGTTTATAGCAGTGGACCAGCAGGTGATCACAGGAAAACAGCAAGAATTAGAGTGAAAACTGAGAGAAAACTCAAGTCAAGACTTGTATTTCACTAGTAGATGAATAAAATAGCAAGATACAATTGATCCTCAATTCGAGAGGAGGATCGATCTCTCCCAAATCTCTAGACGCCGCTAGAGCCCAAAGAAAACCTAAATCTAAGAGACCTCAAATTTCAGCCAAATTCAAGATGTCCAAACCCTCGGAAAACAAAGTATTTAATGCATACAAATCAAAAGTAAATCCCTAAACAATCCCTACATTCAATTTCCCTCCTAGAATCCATTCAAAAACCTTCCTAAAATGAGCTCTCAGGCATCGCGTGCGTGCGGCTGACGGAAGAGGCGGAGACGTTCCGCCCTTTCTCCGCCTGGGCCTGTCCCGCGTGGACCGGTCCAATGGACTCGTCTAACATTTAGTTGCAATAAAATGTGTTTGGGTTGACTCTTACTACACAGGCAATTACTACCATTAGGTCACTTCTACAACATGGTTGATGATTACCTACGTGCGTTTGGTACGTCACATGAACCAGCTAGATTACATGGGCCATCATCACTGCCATTAGGGTTGATTGCATCATCTCCGTTGACTAATTATGTGCACCATCATTAGGGTTGATTGCATCATGTTGTTCAACTACTCGTCCACACCCCATTAGGCTTGATTGCATCATCTCTCTTAGAACAAGAGATGGTTGGAGAATACCTTTTAGTCCTTGTTGATAGAAACCCTTGCTGAATTTCTCCACCTTGTTTAGCCTTGTTTTTTTTTGGTATTCAGGTCTTGGATTTTACACTTTACATTCTATCTTCTTTTTTGAATTCCAGTTCAGCCCTCCCTTCAGGAAATCATATTCTGTTCAGCCGATCTTCTAGAATTGCTTATCAAGATAACATCGGATCATCTCAGCCTTCAACCACCCTGCAGTTTCTTCTATATGCAGTGATAAAAACTTGTGAGAGATCTTTTCAACCACTTCCAGTCGGCCAGAACAGAAAAGCAAGGCTGTAACAGCACCGTAACATAGCATTTCCAATTTGATATGCTATCAAAGTTGTTGGAATACACACATATCATCTAGAGATCATTTTAATAATCTAAAAAACATACTAGTGCATTTTACTATGTTAATTTTGGTATGGATTGAGTCTTAATTGTTAACTTATGTCTAGCCTTCTCTAATCAAGTTGCCTATTGTTTTGCTTTTGTGGACAAATTGTTCCTAATGTAGCCTTTTCATTTTCCTATTGCCATTGAGAGTAAGAGAGGGTGAAACCAGGAGCTTGAGCCATAAGGGAATTGGTGAGGGAAGCAAGTTTCTCCTCTCCATCTTTCTTTCATTATTGTGTTGATTCCCTTGAGGGCAGTAAATGCGCTGTTCTATTCTTATTTTGGTTCCCTGGGGAGCAATAGATGTGTTGTTCAATTCTTGTGCTTGTGCTGCAATTGAAAAGCTTGGTGGCTAGAGAATGAGGCCAACTTGATATGTGATCATAATAGTTAAAGGACTTGTTCTTCTTGTAATTAGCTGAACATTGGATTTATAAAGCTTAGCCGTAATTTCTCTTCATGGATTTAGGCATCCACCACAGTGAACCACGTAATGTATTTTTGTGTTCTTATTATTTACAGTTTTTTATTTCTTGCATTAGCGTTTACTTGATGCTGTTTTATAACTCCATTTCTAGCAATTAGCAAATAGATTTGTGAGATATCTGTAGTGAAAGTTCTTATTACAGGGAGGGTTCATGTGTTCGCGATGCTTGGTTTTTAGGGTTGGACAGTAATTTTGTGTAATTTTCTTGAAGTGTAATCTTTATTTAACTTAACATTGTATAAAGAATTCTTTTGCATTATACTTTCTTAGTTAATTTAAAAAGTCTATTTACATGTTTAGATTGAAACCTGTCAAATTGGCAACAGAGATTAGGATTTATCTAAGCTTAAAATTAGAAGATTTGATGGTCAGATTAATTTTTAATTTTTAGGAAACAGATGGAAATCATTCTTATCATTCCAAATGAAAGCAGCTAAGGCTTTGGAAGGGGAGATAAACTTGTCATAGCTCTTTAGATGCAAATGAAAAGATCGAAATCATGGAGTTAGCATATAATACTTTGGTATTACATTTGAACAACAAAGTGCTCGATGAGGTTGATAAAGAAGTAATTGCAACAGGACTTTGGTCAAAATTAAGACTTATGCACCTGATCATGAACTTGCTAAATTGAATTCATAATAAGGAAAAATTTATTTGTTTTTAAGATGTACTTGGGAAAGAGTATAAATGATAATACGGTTGATCTCAATAATAGTCAAAGATTTTTAAAAACATGGGATTAAGGTGGACAATAAGGATCAAGCCATAATTATAATTAAGTCATTATCTAATTTATATGCTAATTTTGTTGAAACTATGAAATATATTTGAGAAAACTTAGTCACCGAAAAAGATTCAAGCAGCTTTGAAATTGAAGGAAATGGAAATAAAGATTGAAACAGATTCTGTAGTAGCTCTAAGTCTCAATGTTGGAGGTAGATCAGAGAAGGAAAAAAAAAAAGAACTTTTAAGTCTCGAAGACCAAACTCAAATATTTTCTCTATCCTAAGGAATTTTGTTTCAAGAGAAATTATTCTAAACAAAATAAGAAAGGAAAGAAAAAAGGTTGTGAATTGGGGATGCTTCAGTTACGTTAGACGGATATTAGAATTTTGAGGCTTTGATAGTTATTATTGATTCTAATAGTGATGATTAGATAATAGATTTAAGTTGTTGGTTTCATATGACTCCAAGAGATATTTATATGAATCATATGAGGAATGTAATGGTGGAAAAGTGATAGGAAATACTTGATTTCAAGTATTTCCTAATCACTTTGGCAATAGATCTCAAGAACAACTGCTGTCCACAGCAGGAAAACAGTCCAAAACTGAGAGAAAACAGAGAAAAACTGCAGGAAAAATGGATAAACGACTTGTATTTTACTAATAGATGCAAGGAAAATAGCAAGATACAAGGATCCTCTATTCGAGAGAGGATCGCACTCTCCCAATCTCTAGAATACGATCTAGAGCCCAAATCAACAAGAAGAACAAGAGAAACTTCAAAACAAAATCACATAACCCTAAATCTTCCCATTACTCCCTACTTAATACATACAATTCAAAATAGTTACAAAAGGACCTAATTGCCCTCACTTCCCCTCATTTTGGCTCCAAGAAACAACTTGAATTTCAAGTGGACCCCACCTCTAGCCTTCAGGCGGCTTCCGCCTCATGTTCCGCCTGCCCCCTTCTTCGGTAAAAGCGAACCGGCCCACTGGATTGGGCCGGCTGGACCGGTCCAGGGAGGACCGGTCTAACAAAAAGTTATGATGGGGAACAAGTTTGTAGAGTCATTGAGAATGGAACCATTGGAATCAAAATGGAAGATGGAATGATTATGACTCTACTTGAAGTTACTTGTGCAACTTTAAAGGAACCTATCATCTTGATATTTTTGATGCATTAGGTTGTACTTTTTAAGTTGATAGTGGAGTCTTAATGGTAATTAGATTTTGGATTACTATGATGAAGGGAAGAAGATAAAATTATATTTATTTATTATCAGGAAAAAATATAACTAAATCAGTTGATGTATCATATGATACTGAAATAGATAATACAAAGTTTAGATCTCTTCAGCTAGGGTATATTAATTGAAAGGGTTTGCATGATTTACACTTTGGGTCTTTGGCTAGGATAATGCAGATAAAGTCAATTTTGTGAGCATTGTATTTTTAGAAAATAAACTAGAGTGAAGTTTGGTTTAAGACAACATTATAATAAAGGGACTGTAGATTACATTCCTGTGGATATTTACGGGCCTACTACTATTCCAACTTATGGCGGAGGAAGGCATTTTATTTCCGTCATGAATGATTTTTCAATGAAAGTTTGGATCTATGTGTAATAAGAATGTGATTGACATGTTTGAATAATGAGTTTTAGTTGAAATCAAACTTGCGAGAAAATCAAGTGGTTAACAACAAATAATGGGTTAACATGTTTGAATAATGAGTTTAATAATTTTTGCAAAGACAAGATATTGCTCAACATATGACATTGTTGAAGGAATGCAAATAACTTTAACTAAGAAAGTTAGATGCATGTCGTCCCTATCCAAAATGAACAAGTGTTTCTACAATGAAGCAATCAATACTATTTGTTACTAGGTAAATAGAAGTCCAATGCAAACTCTTGATCTCAAAACTCTTAAAGATGTCTCTTACGCCAAAGGAGGGTGAAAGCCAACCGGCCGGCCCAGATTGGTTGAACCTAGCAAAACCGTTGAGCGGAAATGTTAGACCGGTCCTCCCTGGACCGGTCCAGCCGGCCCAATCCAGCGGGCCTTGTATCTATTTTGAATTGTATGCATTAAGTAGGGAGTAATGAGGAGGTTTAGGGTTATGTGTTTTTGTCTTGTAGTTTCTCTTTTTCTTCTTGTCGACTTGGGCTCTAGATCGTATTCTAGAGATTGGGAGAGTGCGATCCTCCTCTCGAATAGAGGATCCTTGTATCTTTGCTATTTTCCTTTCATCTTCTAGTAAAATACAAGTTCTTACTTCGCGCTTCTATCGTTTTACTCGTGTTTTCCCACTGTTTTGTCTGATTTCCTGCTGTGGACAGCAGTTTGCCATGAGATCTTTGGCTAAAGTGATTAGGAAATACTTGGAATCAAGTATTTCCTATCA